>NW_027286763.1:70498948-70553948 GCF_022747635.1 Hetaerina americana
CCAGTCGTCCTGCTTCAACATTCCCTCACGGTTATATACTAATCTGGAAATTTAGTGTGGGGAAAAGAAAACTACATGCCCGGTGGCTAGAAATTTTAGAGGTCTTCCTTTAATGACCTTTCTGCTGAATCTTATTACTTGGCACCACTAATTTCCATTAGGTTTTTTTAACTAAGCTGCTACGAAAGTCGCGACTCCTATTCCATTACCTTTAGCACACGTAGGGGGCCTTTGGAGGCGATGCGATATGAATACTGTGAGGCAGACATAAAGCAATCTCCACGCCAGAAGATATCGAAAACATGAGTCACGAGGCTACACCATTTTCCTGAGAGTAGCATACGCTCTATTCGCTCCAATTGTGTACATTTAATCTACAGTTAGAATAAAAGCTCGTTAAGTATTGTGCATCTGAAGGATTGTTATTTAATAAGGAAACGAAGATATACTAAGAATAATACGTTCCGACAGGGGTCTAGAATTCGAATGTCCCTCATTTTCCCTGGCCTAGTTCTACCTAACAGGGAAAAAACTACTCGTAAATGCTCTTTCAGAACGGACGTCCACGAGCTTTGGGAAGTCTGTGTCATTGGGCGAAGCAGAATAAATAAGTGGGGAGGAATGATGAAGACATATGAGGAGGAGGAGGAAGGAAATCGGTAGAAAATTAATGAGTGACTTGAGGACATCTTTTCCGAACATCTCCCAAGAAGGAACCAAAATCATCTGGCCAATTTTAACTTTTATGTCAATGCGATTTGAAGGCAAAAATGGTGATAAACCGAAGAGTAATCCGCAGAAATGGCTTCCGCAACAATCAGTCCGTATGCAAGTAATCGAACCCATTGCTGGCTGATATGCGAGGAATTTGCGAAAGTCATCGACAAAAGTCACCCAGTAACCTTGAAAGGTTAAAAGACAACCTCCCGGACTAACCTGAGTAGCTAAAATGCTGACCGGTAGTCATAAGGTGACGAATGGTCTCGTCCTTTTTTTGATGCTTATGGAAACCTTTCGATGAAGTCCCGTCGTCCTTCCTCAAATCAGAGAAAGACAGGAATAACTGGCGATTTTGGCCACTTGTCACCGCTTCTTGGTTAACACTGCTATTTCAGAGAACGGATACGTGAGTAGATGTGATATGATGTGCGCACTTATTTTCCTCCGTTCATATCAGATGGTCTTTTGTGTTTGCGTCGTTGACGAGAAGACTAGCCTTCGCGTGACAAGGTGAGGAGGAGGGGAGGAGGGGTAGGAGGGGGTTGAGATATGACGAGTGGAACGAGGGCGGGTGGAGCGGCAGGAAGAGCGCCGGGAGGAGGAGGTGGAAAGAAAAATTATCGGTAAGGTGTGGGGAAAGTGATATCCCAAACAATTCTCTATCCGGTGAGATATTCAGTATTGTTCGCTCCTATTCCACAGAAGAATGACTCACGAGAAAAGTTTCGGAAGGACGGTTCACTGAGCGAGTTTCAGAACCGAGGAACGAGGCTATATCTATCGACATCATAGGTACCTTGTGGAGTGAAGTGTGGATGCGAGGCAGAACGAGGCAGGCAGGTGCTAGGGAACTGACCCCTTATTATGTTAAAATGGGACTTTTGAATTAGTTTATAAAAAATTCTCTCGGGATGGCCTTTCTATCGGAAATTCTGTGGCTCATAGCCTTGTTTTTTGTGATCGCGAAATGTGCCAAAGAGTAAAAAGCATTTATATCTATCACTGCAAGACTACATGGCTCTCATTTTATCCGGGTGAAGATTCATTGCGCATTTTTTTATGAATTACTTTCATCAAAAAATCGACAAGAGCGCACTATTGCCTTCCTAAGCGTCTTTTTTTTAGTTTCATCTGCCCGTCGCTGAAGAGGCTTACGTGTAAACTCTGTAACACCAGGCATTTCCTTCTTTTTGCAAAATTTCTTTCATTCCGCGGATATTTTGTGGAAATTAGCGAACAATTTAATTAACATGATATTCGCTAGCCTCCAAAAACGTTATTTAATGTGGCTTAATTACTAAAATGAAACCCCTCTCTCACATTTCCATTACACTTACCCAGCACCTGCCCAATAAAGCCTAGGCTCATTAAGGCGAAACCGTATATTATACTTTTTGTTCTCTGTAAGGTGGTTGCCCAGCAGAGCATACTTGACTCACTCTAAAACACTTAATTCAATTCCGCCTATTGTGCATGTAATGCCTAGTTTCCCATTTTTTTCGCGTCATAAGCGACGCTCATTTGTTCAGACTAAATTAAAATCTCCATTCTCTGTACTAGTCAGACGTATTGTCTAAATCGCGTGATAGTTCTCAATAAGTAATCGGTTGTACCCGTTATATCAATTAGTGTGTAGTTGGCAAATGATTCCTGGTGCTTATGAATGAACATGGCTTACATGTATCAAGCATGAAAGGGGTCCTACAATGAACTCATGGGATGCGACTGAACTCATGAGTGCTCAACTCTACCTTTTGGAGTTCCATTCATCAGTGACTCCTTCTTGCTAAAGACGATATTAGATGACCTTAAGCCCTTAAATACCGGACGAGGTGCGGCGAAGTTAACTTTTATGACAAGCAACTTAAAATAAGAATTTGAAACACAATTTCTCAATTTAATCTTTCTGTAGGCCCACACAATGCCATCAACGTCGGCGCCATGATTCCCAGTTCGACGAGAAGGCCTCTGTAAGATGGACCTTTGTCCCCAGGCTAATTGCTCATGGTCCGTCGCCGAGACTTCTTTGGCTCGTTACCACAAGACGTTCGAACTTCTTTAAACTGTTGCACCCACGATCCTACATTTATTATTTACATTACACCACCACCGCATGTCTCACTCAACTCAAGATTACTTTCGATGGGTGTCAAAACACGCAAGTGAGGAAAACCAATGATCATGGTGTTCGCGTTCACAAAACGACACGATTTTCAGTATTAAAAACGATTTTCACTCTATACGGCAACTACGAACCACGTATATGAACCCTGTACAATGTACGGTGTAGCCATTTTGGTCTAATATTTGAATAAAGTGCCTGCGTACGTATTTTAGACTCAACCACATCTGTCTACATACTTCCAAACACGAGAAGAAAAGTTGGGTACTTTAAAACTTAAACGCACCTCATATATGCGTAGAGTAATATGTTGTGAGATGCCTTTTCAAGGATTTAATTCAAAATTTTGGTGCTGTATCTGATTATGAGTTTTACTTTCATCAATTGAAAAATGTAATTGAATAAAAATACTCAACTATTTCACTTGGTCATTACCTTTCCATGCGTGTTTGTACTGCAACTAAGTTCTTTCTGCCGAGAAAGAAAGGCACAATACTGGAAGCTACATCTACCTACAAGTAGTTGCGAGAAAATATTTAGATTAATGATACGTGACGACTATTACTAAGATAGTTTCTGTTGCTCCTTTTGTTGATGAAAGTAAGATGAAATAACTTTCAGACGTAGGGGCGGTGTTGATATAGATTTTGGATATTGATAAGGAAGATTGGTAAAAAACCTCGAGCTGGTTATTTATGTAATTATTTAAACGAAAGCCGTCTAATGTATTCAATGTGTCACAATGTATCATTAATTTATTACGACCACTACCGTCTTCTACCATACAGCAGTGATATTTCGAACAGGTTGTTGTCATTTGGATGATAAGCGTGTACTGGTACTCTTACGTCAGAGTTTATGGTTTATTAAGTGACCAGACATACCTGTGATCGATGTATACATTATCGTACTTGTTGCTTTGGTTGTTGTCTTTGGTGTTACATCACCCCCGCAACACCCTCCTTATGCTGTTGTGGCGGTTTGCATGTAAAAATGGAGTGGTTGGGAGGCAATGTCAGCATCACTCAAGGTCCAAGTCGTAATTGTTAACGTTTGTCGTGTGACCTTGTTGTGCCGTCAGAGTTTTCGTCGAATATGGACGCGGTACTCAACTCGTGGAGAACTTTCCATTTCGGGTCTGAGAGCGGATCAACTTTCCGCCGAGGTGTATCCTCTGAAGTTTTGCCGACCGACGTAGTGGGCGACATTGGCGACCGCGTTGGGTGTCCTGTGAGGAATACCAAGTCGAGGTGATACTTTACTTCTCATACCTCGGAATAGAAGTCGTAAAATTTCAATGTCGACGTCCAAATTCACGCTCATTATTTACCTGTTTGAATTCAAAGGGACCAATCTTACATTCCGTGGGCATGATGGGCCCGAAATATAGGATTTCGGTAGTTTCCTTGTACTTGAATTTTCAAGAAAATTAAACCATCGAATTTTCTAAAACATGGCTTTATGGTTGATCATGCAGTTTATTTCCACCACATGCTTCAAATAATTCGACAGTGAAACGTTAAGACACTGACGAAAGTTTCATTTCTTAACGATGGTCGACTACATTTTCGGAAACGCGGTACGCTACCCGTCGCGAACAATCCATGTTTAGTCATTTCGATTCATGTTTGGCGACCGTTGTCGGATATATCGGCGACGTTGACTGTGAAAAGGTTAAGGGAACGTTGAAAGTCACGGAGTTTGAACTCCGAAGTGATTTCGTCCTCGCGCTGACGTACTATGCCAGTACTACGTATGTCAGAATCGGCATTGAAGGCTGGGTGTCGAAAATGGATCACAACTCGATTCGGCGAATGGAATTCGAAGGATCAGTACTTCGGATATTTAGCATCGGCGTGGTCGTGTCTGAAGAGCGGGAAGCAGGCAAGGGGGAGGCATGGACGACTATGGGGTGGTCAGCGGGCGTCCCAGACTCATTCCTGACATCGCTTCGTTGAATCGGCGGGGGGGGGGGGGGGTGCGGCTGGCTGGGGAAGGGTGAGAATGCAACTAGTTCTCACCCCCTGTCGTTGCTTCCTAAGCATCCCCTCCGAGCTGAGAGGGTAGGACGACGGAATGCTGCTTAAAGAAGAAGAGAGACCTCTCTGGCGAGAAAAAACTCGACACATTCATGCAGGGCTTTGCGAGATGATGATTAGTTAATGCCTGCGAGGAAGACTTCCGTACCGTATTCAGGAGAGGAAGTGGGGGGTGCAAGGCTCCAGGGGTCACCAAAATCATTTCCCTTTCGATGTTTCTGACTCCTCAAGGTTCTATCACTTCCAAAAGTCTGCAGACAGTCACAGGCGCTTCGAGGATTGAGGAGAAGTCGAATTGTTCTTCATGTTGGCTGGCAACGTACAACGTCAGAACAACGAACAACTGTCCTTCAAAGTCATATACTTGACTAATTTTTTTACCTTTTCCAAAATCTCGGCATGTTAGTGACCGCCTGCAGAATTTAGGAAACTGCATAGATATCGTGCACTTTCTTCCCCTAATATCCAAGCCGGAATAAAAATGACTGGTTTTTAAGTTAAGAAGCTCTCTCTCTTTCTTACAATTTTTTTCATATTCATCGTAACCTCGCATACTTTTTTTGACTTTGTTGATTACGCACACCATTTTGTACGCGTTCTTCGTTTCATGGGACTAATCATCTTCCTTGTCGTGAGAGTCTCGTCTGCCAAATTCAACCATGCGCTTCTCAAACTCCCTCTTCCTCTCAATCCATTTACCCGTTTGGTTACTCGGCTCCCATTCATTCTCTCAGGATGAACAAACTAGCGAAGCACTCTCCATTTATACCAACTTGTCCATTGCCAGTGAATCCAGTCCAGATATTCTCGTGGTCCACTGATTCAGGTCCACGGTATCTCTTCATACATGACATTTCACCACAACCACTCCGCAAGTGCCCCATACCGACTACATTTAGTCAACATTTATGTTTATTGCGGTAGTTATATCCATGTTTATCTTCCCTAAAATAATGTAGGAAGGAGTTCACTTTCATGTACTGCCGTATTTGCTGCTTTAGGCAAACATTTTTGATAAAATTGCTCCAAATACAACCGACAACATTTCTATTCTTACTCCATCTAATCTCCTTATCTATTCTATCCTAAAATCTTTCCCAAACTTTCTCTGGGGACAACCTTTATGCAATGCGATTTTTATGAAGTTTTAAATAATAATAATTAAAGTCTTTCGTTCATATGAGATAATTTATTCCTGCTTGCTGATAATCACCATAGTGTAAAGCAGACATTTTACATTGGTTAAAGCTTACTTCGGGTGGACCAATTTTTATTATTTTACCCAGGCGCCTCATATCCGTTATTGTTTTTCATCATACAGAAGTTGCAGAAATCCATGTAGTCAGAGTTGATAAACATTGCTCATATACAGAGTGGACTCTACAGTCAATATGGGCGGTGTTGAACACACCACCTCATTATCCTCGCATGTACTGTGGATTGGACGTTCTTCTAACCTTCCTCCGAAAAATAAGGATGTGGATGTAGATCTTTTAGGAGCACCCCTGATGTTGAAGGTGGATATCGTTCATAAGAAGAATGGAATACATATATTTACAATTTTATATATTTACACAATTCAAATTATTCGTCAGTATTTTACGATATACCCAATTCGTACTGACACCCTCATACATTGCCATAACTAGACATTTTTGAGTGAAAGATCGAGTTTATTAAAATAACACACCATAATAAATCGAGAATAATCTCGGGAAACTATAGTTGCGGGCTTAGGTAAGCAGTTAACAGCACAGTCGTGAAGCATTTTCCTTTCTCAGCTTACCTCTTCTCGATTAAGCGAATACCTAATTAGTAATTAATTACGTTACTGCGACCCTTCGCAACGTTCGAGTAACTCAGTCTGCTAATTCTCAGCGCACAGAGCTCTCTTAATTGACTTAGTCACCGATTCTCAAATAGCTCAAGTGTTAAGTGTCTGCGCATTTACAAAGAACACACCATCGTTGCGCTTCAAGCTACGTCTATTTAATCACAGTTGTGGATATGATTGTAAACATTTCTTGTTTTTTTAATGTACACTAATTGGTTACATTAGGTATACATATAAATGCAAACCAATTTAGTCAGGTAACACCTGCAAACCCACATGGGTTTTAGCCTTCAACTTTTGTCGGAATAGTTATACATAGTTACACTCTTTCGCCACTCTTCAAAAATAATTTTTGCAATGGCGTAACGATCTTGATTAGCAGAAGATAATCAAACGATATAAATGCATAGGCGAAAGACTTTTTCATGAAATAGTTCTAGGCATGAAGCAATTGGCAAGAGAATAAGATAATTGCGCTACGGCAATATCTGTGGGAGCTGTAACGTGACAAAATGATGGCATAAATTATAGGCAAGGTACACTACGACACCGTTGGCCGGGCTCTGTCGTCAAATTGTTAGTCCGTTTCTTATGAGCTGAATAAGACGTTACAAAACCAACGATCAATAGGTGTGCGTTTGAGGCGGTGATAACTTACGGTTTTGTCAAGATCACCGACAATATTTGAGGACGCAACTGCATAGTCAGGTGGTTCACGGGTGTGTGCGCGAAATTAGTCAGAAGTTCTTTACACAAGCATCGATCTTCTCGGCAGTGGAAAGGGCTAGATGCGTGCACATGATAAGTCTAAGGAACTGTCGCTTGGCTTCAAGTCAACAGTTCATGCTATCTGATATGGTGAGGGCCGAAAATCTTCCCTTCCCAACGGAAATTTCATTTTTTTCCATCATCATCCTCGAAAGGAATTACGTTCCTAATTCGCGTGTCCAGGTGGGTTCTATGTAGCGACGTGGCTACGTGATTGAGGTCTTTATCGCAAGGAGATCTGACAGAGCCAAATAGTACTTTTTTACGGCATTTCAATTTCGTGAGTCGGAGAGCCTCAAGGGAAACGTAATTAGTGACGGGTTTCAACGTTTTGGACTTACTTGCACGTCTGCACGTTGAAGTAAGACTTTCAACTGCACGTCTGGAATTGATCTGGGTGAGATTTCACCAAAAATCTAACATTAAAATACAAAAGTTTTCAAATAAAAGTTTCATTTCAGTTGTTGCTAACCTATACTAACATTATTCACCGTTGCCGTAGATGACGCACTTCTTCACCGAATTAAGAACCTCGTTAAAAATTCAAAAAAGCGTAATATCAAGGAAACATTATCCTCATTGGCATTTAATTGCCGAAGTTTAAACCACAGAGTCGCACAATATCACCATCTTATTTTAAGCACAGGCGCAGACATAATTATTGGAACAGAAAGCTGGTTTAACGACTGATATTGCCGTCGGTGAAATTTTCCCAAAATCCTTTTCCATTTACAGAAATGACGGAACAAATAGAATCGGGGGCGGTGTCTTTATTACAGTTAAATATTCTTGCGTCAGCAGGGCGGAGGAAATTCCGGGTAATGGTTTGGAAAGCATTTGGTGCTCAATTAAAAGTCCTCAATCCAAATGAATTCATGTATGCGCATTTTGCAGTCCGCCAATCGACAGAGACAGTTCAATACTAGAATTAGATCAGTAAATCAAAGGTTTCTTACCTCAACACAATGATCGCGAGGTAATAATCGGTGGAGATTTCAATATCCCATCTATTGACTGGAGCACATATAGTTTTAAAATGGGCGGTACAGACAAAGACATCTACGAATCGCTATTGAATTATTTAACGTCGAACTAATTGAATCAACCTGTCAGTTAGCCAACTTGGGGCGATAATATTCTTGATTTGTTAGTAACGAATATTCCCGAAAAAGTCTAAACTATAGAAACTATAGAAGGAATGAGTGATCACAGGGCAGTAACTGTCAAGTTTTCTCTTCACGGTGTCCGAAATAAGAAGCCTAAAAGGAAAATTGACTTGTTACTGAGGGGGACCTTACTTACTTGTTACTGTAATTGACTGTTAAAGAGGGGGACCACAACGGTCGAAAGTGCGTGCTACAGAATCAATTTGCTAATTTTAAGAAAGATAGTAATCACCGAAATACTGAGGATATGTGGAATCACTTCCTTGAGATCACGCGCTCGGCAGTCGACAAGTTCATTCCCAGTAAATACATAAAAGATAACACGGAACCTATACGGTACGATGCGGATGTTAGAAAGGCATTTAGAGGTCAAAGCACGCAAAGATGAAAAATATTAGGGATGATATCTCTAGCGACAAAAGAATTGAGACCACTTATGATTACAAGATATCTAGGGCGAACGCCAAGAATTTATTAATTTCAGGGGGATCGAGATGGTGCGGGGGCTAACGTACTAGCTTCCCACCCAGAGGGCCCGGGTTCAAATCCCGGCGGTGTTTAATATTTTTCAGAGGTATCTCGATCCCTACTTGAGGTGCTTTGTGGAGCGCCCTTTGAGTGAGTACGCCGTCCGTCGGATGGGACGTTAAGCAGCGGACCCCTTGGCGCCTTTCGTAAAGAGTAGGCTAATGCCGACGCCGGGTTTCTATCCACCCTTCATCCTTTCCTGTCCATCCACTATGGCGCAAATGACCTCAGCTGTCGGTCGCCTCCCCTAAATACTACTACTACTACTTAATTTCGGAAAGCGTTAAGCAAATTCAAAAGGAAAAGGTTAGTGGAAAATTTGAAAGAGATTTCAAAAGCATTTTGGTCATACGTCAGAGAAGTTCAGGGAAATAAGTAAACTGTCAATTCACTCAAAAATGATAAAGTCGAGAGAGTAACCAGCAGTTTGGAAAAGGCTAACTTATTAAATTCCTTCATTCTAAGCGTCTTCACCAATATCTCATCGATTGCCTCAATGTTCCAGTGGCGATTGTTCTAGATTTTAAGAAAACCTTCGATGAAGTACCTCATAGGAAACTACTCGCAAAGTTAGAAGGATATGTCATAGATAAAAATGTTCGGGGTGGGATGAAAGACTTTTTGAATGGTTGGGTTCAAAGAGTAGTGATAGATGGAGTTAGCACAAATGCAGTAGAAGTTACTTCAGGTGTTCCCCAGGAAAGTTTCATCGGACCTCTTTTATTCCTACTTTACGTTAACGACATTGAATCCATAGTCACTAGTAAGCTACATTTATTTGGCATCGACGCAGTATGTGCCGTGATATCCATGATACTAAGGACACAGCTGCTTTGTCAGATGACCTTAATGCTATGCAACGCTGGCGTGACACTTGGCAATTAGAATTAAGCTTAAAAAAACTGCTGCGTATATTCCTCTCGGGTCCTCCACCGGGTTATTTCGTCCATATTGGCCGAAGTTGCGATGTCCGACTCGGTCATCGTCTTCAGGGCTTCTGAAGACGATGACCGAGTGGGACATCGAAACGTCGGCCAATATGGACGAAATAACCCGGTGGTGGACCCGAGAGGAATATACGCAGCTGATACGCCGGGAAAACACCAAATCTTTAAAAAAAACTGCGTAGTCATAAATTTTTGGAAAAAGAGCAATTCCATCCCGAACGCCTACTGCATTGGAAACACCGAAATGGAACGTGGAAAACGGGGATAGAGGTTCCTTTACCCATCAATTAGTTCCGAAGCTCAGAAAATCATACAGTTCGCGTTGAACTGGGTGGGTCCAGCGGCAATTACCTCATTTGGAATCGGGACATTGCGGCTAGTGGGCGAACGCTATACCCGCTATTCTTTGGCACCACTCACATTGCCTTTACACAATGCTAGGCCGACCTTTGCGGTCCTCGTCGTGAACATTGGTGCGGCCATTTTTAAACTGTATGCACCATTGCCTCACTCCACCTTCATTCATTATTCCATCTCCGTGCACTTCACAAAGTTGCATATGAATTTCAAATGGCTTGTGGGTTTTTGCCAGTACAAACCCAATCACAGATCGCGCTTGACAACTCGCGGGACTAGCCCTACCCACCGCCACGCCAGGCCGAAACGTAAGTTACTTTCTGGTCAGCCATCGTACTTACATTTACTACTCAGTTCTTTGAGTTTTAAATGTGGCAGAAGAAATGGATTGCACCAAAACCAGATACCACGAATTCCATGAGAAAAACGTCTGGTCTTATCATCGCCACCACCGTTGGTTATCGTTACGCAATGTTTTATTCTTCGGCTTCTACATATATATATATATATATATATATATATATATATATATATATATATATATATATATATATATATATATCGCCTTTTTCTAAAACGCATTTGATTCATCAGCTGGCGTAAGGGTGGAACATTTATCATTAAATTAACAAATGATTGTGGGTTCAGGTGTCTATATGATCACTTTACTATGTGATAATGGTGGGGTTTTTCCGCGTGCCCACTATTTTATTATAGAGTTGCTAATCAGCAGCCCATAGCTTCCCTGTGAATTCTCCCGGTTTCGGTATTTAAACCCTCGCCCCACCAATTAGCCGGCTACCTCACGAAACGCGAGGAAAACGCCAGAAATAAGAAAAAAGAAAACAGCTCTGAGAGGCACGAGGAAAAATTAATAACCGAGCATCGACGCTATTATAATTAAATATTAATTATTTTTGACAGCATTATTTCATTAACTTAATTTCACTCGAAATATCATTATTTCTCCAAATATTTATCTACCTTCCCTTGACACCTCAAGGAGAAGAGCGACAATCACGAGTATGATATAAGTTTTACCCAAAAGTGTAGAAAACCGCTTTGAAATGGCTTAAGATTTAAATGATCGCTCACTCTCCCTAGGAAATTGATATATCTGCTTAATTGAATTTGTGTACATCACAATCACCGTTTCACGTGTTTCTGTTACAAAGTAGTTGGGCGGTTATCTGGTGGGAGGATTACTCATCAAATAAACAAGGGGTTCAAATGCCTGCATGATCGCTGTGCTATGTAGTGATGATATGAATTTTAATCTAATGAGGTGAATGAACAGAAACGAGAATCTCAAGCTAACTAAACACCCCTTTGCCAAAACAACTTAGGTAATATTTTTAAGTATCTAATCTCCAGTGGAAGTGCTTTTGTGGAAGGTGGGCCACTTGGGTAAACGGTCAGTGCTAGGCCCCTACATTGCCTGTCCATCCTCCTACCCAGACTTTGTAGGAAATAGGCACAACATATGTAGGCAGCTACACATGACTATAGAAGCTGTGGAAGAGGTTACTATATACGAGTACATGGTTGGCACACGTGGTGGCTACATACATCGTTTGCACAAAATATATCGGGAAAAGTTTTGGGAAAATAAAATGATTTCAGATATTGCTGCAATGCTTCAAATTCCTCAAAGCACATCCTTTGAGTGTCGACACACTTTCTCCTGCGGTTTTTTCACAACTCGAAGGCTCCCAGGTTGGTGGATACCGGAAGGGTACGCGTACAAGCTTCTTTGACGGCACTTAGAGCCCCATGGTGGAGTCCTTTGAGAGAGTATTTCTCTTTTGAGAATAGGAGATAGTCTGCTAGTGCCAAATCGGGACTGTGAGAGGGTTGGGGAATCGTCGCGATGACGCTGCAGAAGGTCTTTGCAAGCACACACTCGACTCTGCTTTTGGTCGTCCTTCAAGACCTTCGGGGCGAGTTTAGCGCAGATCTTTCGTATCTCCAAATTTTTAGTGATGATGGCGTGCACTGTCATATTATCAATGCCAATACATTTAACACGTCCTTTTTCCTACGAACAATAAGGTATCAAAATAACGTTGTCCGACCGCGCCACCGAGGGAGGAGTGTGCTAAGTCAAAATCAGCCTTGTGATCGCCCCCTGCCATACACCCTAGCGGTGGCTTGCTGGGTACCATGAATATACAGGGTTCGTCCGGAAAATAAGTGTACTGAGCTCAGGAAAAAAAATTTATTACACTTTTACATATCTTAAGCTAATATTCCTCAAAATAGGACCCTTGTGAGTCGATACACTTGTTCCAGCGGCGTTCCCATTCCTGGAACGCTCCCGCGAAGGCATCATCGGGAACCTCTCGAAGACTCGCCGTCGACCTCTTCTCTGCCCTCCACGAACATCTTGTGCCACCGAAAGATCATGTTTCTGGACATGGCTGACTCCCCGTAAGCCTGGTTAATCATACCGACAGTTTCGGTAGACGATTTCCCAAGCTTTACCGCAAATTTGATGGAATAACGCTGCTCCAAAAACTTCGGCATCGCGTTCCGTGATGTGGGTCGAGCGTGGAGGTTCGCGTTAACAGAGCTCCTCACTACACCACAGCTCAGAGCCGACTGCCTTTTTCAGCGTCGCTTGCCAACATACCCCCCTCCAATCGCAGCCCGTCAGAGCGGTGCTGGGCGCGCCGCTCCAGGCGCGCCCAGCCCAGGAGTCAGTACACTTATTTTCCGGACGAACCCTGTATGCATGTAAATGATCTGCGATCATGCGCACACTTACCGCCAGTCTGAATTCAGCACTTCACGTGCAAGCCAGTAAAAGATTGTTACCGACACTCTTTATACAAACCTTGTATATGGCTACACAACTGTGTAGCATGTGTAACCGTCTAAATAGAACGTGCAAATGCCTAAAGAATATGTGCAGCTATAGATGTAGCTTCCTTTTAGGGATTGTAATGGCAATGTGAGTGGTGCCAAAGAATAGCGGGTATAGCGTTCGCCCACTAGCCACAATGTCCCGATTCCAAATGAGGTAATTGCCTCTGGACCCACCCAATTCAACGCGAACTGTATGATTTTCTGTGATTCGGAACTTACGTACGGGTAAAGGAACCTCTATCCCCGCTTTCCACGTGCGAATGATAAAAAGTCAAACTACTGCTAGAATATATCCGCAGTATATATGATAAATAAACACCCATTCTGAAATATTGAAAACATTTTTCTTCTATGACACAGTTCGCGTCCAGATGAGACCAAGGTTACTCCTAACCGATACCCCCAAGTCATGGATAAAAATACCTTGCTGTCACCTACCATTCCTAACATAACGCAACAAAACCAATTCATAATTATCATTATCACGTGGTGAGAAGACCGATGACCTAACAACATTTTTCCTACGTCCTCATGCCCTCCTCATGGGGTATGCAGTACACGTAATGCCCCAGTTCTTTCTGAAAGTGACATATTCATCGGAGCCCTATGAATCCGAATGATTTCATTCAATCACGAGAAATTTGTGCTGAGGCTTCCATGAAGGAAGCCACCCCCTGGCGGCACACGGTTGACGACCCCTGATCTCGACGCCGCGCAATGCGAATTCTTTATCGCTCAATTCCCAGTCTCTGCGGGCAAAGTCAACGAGAGGAAAACGAGAGTCGGTCTGCTTGGTGCCTGCGAGCGAACGCAGATATTGAGGGTTCGAAATCGGCTTTGAAAAAGATTATTTTCCTCTTAAACTATCTCGAAAGTACACGATCAATGTCCGTTGAAAGAAGCAGGGGTCCTCTAAGTGAGTTTAAATGTTTTTCCTTTCATTTTTAATGGAATATGTACGGTATCGATGGGACGTGCCGGACTTTCATGCCATGCATTCGGTACCTCAAATTTCCATGATAACCTGAACCAGGTATTAGTTCCGTCAAAGTACACGGCATTTTCCGCAATTTTCGCAATTGACTTCGCGGGACTGCTGGGACAGCCATTACTGCTTTTAAGGTCTCCCTGTTGGGACAAATTGTTAATCATACTCGCGGTTTTTAAATTATGGAGGGTTTTTTGCGTAGAATTTGTTAAGGTACAGACCTGAAAATATCACAATCGTCAATTTTTTAAAATGTAATTTTGTAAACACCGGATCTATTGCAATATATAATTTTTATAGGTTAAAAAAATTGTGTAAAGATTATTAAAAATACATTCGGGAAAAAAAATTACTTAAAAGAATAATCATAATATTGGAGAACTTGTTTTTGAGCATGAAAGAGGGTAAAATAAAAGGAAAGGCGCCTCGGGGAAGGTCAGGGGAAAAATATCAATATATTGATAGAATATCTGCAGACCAAGTAATGAGGGTTGTTGGATGGAAGCCCAATCAAGATGTAAGGAGCTAAGAGTTAGATGGAGAAGAATGGAAGTCTGCAGTCAAACAATTTCGGGCTGAAATACTGAGGATTGTGATATTATTATTTATGAAAAACAGTATATAGCATGTTCCCAGCCAGTCAACAGAGAAAAAAATAAAGAAAACGTGAGTTACTAGATGAGCTAAAGAAAATATACTATATTGCCGATGACTTCGATGGTTTAAGCCTCAGCAATGTGAAAGTTCTTGTTCGTGAAATGAGGAACAGTGTATATCTTTCCACTTAAATTTGTTAGGTACATTTGAAGGAATACGCAGGCGTCATCTTCGGGTTAGCTGAAGGTAAAAAGTATGGGTTGAAACTAATTACACACAAATGAACAATTCTGTCTTCCTTTCTCTACAGCAATCAGCAACATGTAGAGATCAACACGGCAATACTTTTCACGTGTTCTGACTGAAATCACTTGAAAAACAGACGTCACTCGCTTGATCGCAATCGCCGGAGTCGGAATCTCCCTTGGCAACATACTAGTATATTCGCTCCGGTTGACTCGACTTGCGGTATAATCAGAAGATAAGTTCAGCGACACCAACATCTCCTATCGTTCATTCAATTCCACAGTCCCGAGAGTCATTAATATATTTTTTCTTTTTCCGTGTATTCCAAATCAATGATAACTTGGCGAGGGCTGAACATTGCTCCAATGCATTCCAATAGACAAAAATTAGGCACGAAGGGAGAATGAATAAGACTGCATTTCCACAGGAAAGACTTTGTGTGAAAACGCAGTCTTATTCATTCTCCCTTCGTGCTTTACAAATGGATTTCCACAAAGTATCGACCTCAACATTCTCTCGAATAAACTCCTATATGATGGACTCTGCATCTACATACATAACACCCCGCAAGCCTCCGCAAGGGCGTCTGGCGGGGGGTGATAGGTCACCAACTATGCATGCACTATCCCAATAATGTCACCTCTATACAAATATTAGTTTGATCATACACTCGAAAATATTAATCAAGCGAAATAAAGTACTAGCATGCAATAATATAAAAAAAGGATACGTATATTCAAATCATACTGTAGAACTGATAAAAAATATGGTTCTATTTAATAAAAAGAAATGACAAGCTGGATATGGACAAAATAGAGAAATTGCCATTTTTAATTATCGCTTACGCGATTGCTCTCTAGTCTATTGCTCAATCTCTGATGGTAGATTCTCTGGCTATCCATCTCTCTAATTTTACCTGGGCGATCTAATCTACCATAATTAGTCGGGGCCTATAATATGCCTTGAACTTCGTCAGATAAGTAACCTACCTCAAATTTACGCAGTAAATTTAACCTATTGTATATATTGTATATATTGTAACCTATTGGTGTATTTATACCTACGGTGAACTAGTGGCTCCAATCCTGATTCTTACAATAGCGACATGACACTGCTACCTTGCTCAAAACAACTTTCACCAACCTAACTACTCTTGGTTGAACTCGATTAGTTCCATAATTAAACCTACCTCGTGAGGATTCCGCAGCATATTCAAGGTGGGGAATAACTAACGTGAAATAACAAAGCTCTAATGCAAGGGAATGCGTGTTTGCGGTTTTGAAAGTACTATTTTGACAAGGAGATGTTCAACCACAGTATTCGACCAGGAGTTTAGTTTCATAGTTAAGCGCAGAGCTCTCCTCCAACTGAACCTTAAAACTCACACTTTCAGGGTGAAAACTAAACTTAAGCGCCCTTTAACCTTATAATATTACTTTCTGACTATCTCAATTAATGATCGGCATTTCTCGGAAAACTAATTCTCTTATAACCCTGCTATTGCTATCGTATCAATTATCCGCATGATTATGGGGTTCTTTTTTGAAATGTATCTAATGTATTAACCCACATCCTCCATAATGGGTCCCAGATATTTTCCACTAATTCCAAATTTGACATAACTAGTGTGAACATACCCTAGAAACTTTTCCATAGCCTTTATCTATCACTACCTATTCACTTATGCCGCCTTTTCCGAGTGATCCTGCATGCTACCCTGGTGGTGATTGTTCCACATGTTAAGTTGGTTATCGAGATGTATTTACTGTCCTCGCTTAATCGCTTAATCTAATCGCTTAAATTTCTTATGCAATGAAGTGTTTCCAATTTATTTTAATCCAAAGGTTCATTAGCTTGAGCTACGTTACCAGCAGCGTCGATAATATCGTTGTTTCTGGCAATCTTAATAGAAATCAAAGACAACATGATGTAAAAATCACAATATTTGAGCATTGAAAGTTTTATTTCCATGGATAAATTGTTAAGTGGCGCGCTTTCACGATAACTGAAAGGCTGCGGGCCTTTAGCTGTTGAGTAATTCTGTTAACGCCAATGCTAGAGGAGTCCCAAACAGAGTGTACCAGATTACTGGGACATTCTTCAGAGCCAACTGGAGGACGCCAGTTGGCTCCCAGCCTTTGCTGGGAGCCAAATGGGGGCCTCCAACCTTTCTTGAGACTCCCCTCCCTCATACTCAGCCAGAGAAACCGCCGTACATCCGTTAATCTGTCCGGATACGTCCATAATATGTCCATACTACGTTTGGATCAGACCTTATATATGGAGTTAAAGAGGGGTGTATTGAAGAGTAGGATGTTTGGTTACGTTTTGCTGGGAGAGACAATATAATTGTATTTTGCCTGTGTCCATATAAAACCTACCTTAACTAGTAGATTAACTATAATAATAATAATATATAACTCTTATGATTTGCTTTGTAGTGACGATCACCCAATCATCCCACGTGGCTTGTTTGTTGTGTTGAGTGCTCCAGCTAGCTTCCAGTTCACACCCATAATTCGAAATAAGCAATGGTCTCGGCTCATAAGGGGTAAGAGGCTTGGAAACTCTTAAATAATCTTCTTCTTATAGTTCATGTGAACGTTAGAGTTGGTTATCAATATCTTACGTTGTATTTCCTGGGAAAGCTTTATCATATACTATGTGCATAAAGGGTATGAATCAATTTCCGTGTACGGTGTTCACGATTGGTGTTCTCATTAATAATTTCATGAGAAGCGCGAGTGCGGTAATAACCACAGATTGTTGATCTTTTCCAATTTACGGCCCTTGACGATATAGTTATATTCAAATTGGTGCATGTTGGTGTAGCTCAAATTATTCCAGCTTGATTATAAAATGACAATATTCATTGGTAATGGCCTAAGTTCTGTCAGTCTCTGAAAACTACCCGGGGAAGGAAAGGAGGAATTTAACTTTTAAACAACACGAAAGAAACACTTGCTGGAATGTTATGACGTGTTTAGAGCTCTCTTTCTGTCCAGCGATTGTATTTCGGTTTTGTTGAATCAGGCAATCACCACTCTGAATCGTAATCTGAGTTTCAATATTCGAGTCACGTTCAATGAATCGCTCAAAAATCAGTTACTCCACCTTTTATTAATGAGCGAAAACGGCTTGTCTCTTTAAAAAAATTGAACGACTCGTCGATGGTACAAAGGTCTTAGCTGCATTGATAGCAGTCGGCTCAACTTTTATGGCTTAGGTTAGAATTATTCAAAATAACTGTGGCCGTTCAAGAGCGATACAAAGTCCAGTAAGCGCTATAAAATGGAGATTACGAGGCGATTGTTCCTTCTAGATAAAGGCATTTGTTTCTCGAGTCGTGACATGATAAGCAAGCAGTTAACTCTCGTCACGTCACAAAAATGTGTCAATTGCTAAAAACCCCTGAATCTCATGGCACCGTTGAACTGTGCTGTTTGAGCTGCAAGGCTGAATGGCTGAATACAAGAAATGACTTTTTTAATTGAGAATGGTACCTTTCCGCAGGGTAAATAATTCTGTGGAGAAGTACTATTGTTCAGTGAAAATTAAAAATCGAAACTTGGAAATAGCACTGAAGGTTGAGCAGGGTAGATATTATTCCAGGAGTGATTTTTTGCCTATTCCGTTTTTTACCGGGTCGTTTCGAAAATAAACTTTCCCTTGCAATTTTTCCGTATCATATATGGTGCATGAAATGAATTTTGCAGTGTCACCGGTTTTACAATCCACGATGAGAATGCTATGATGTTGCAGCGTGCCTTTTTTTAATTTGGTGGACACCATTTTCCATTGTGCGCTCCCAGTGTCCCAGAAATACCTCTCACTAGGGGAAATATCTCCATCGTTCACGCAAGATATCAAATATCCATCTCATTAACAACTTCAGTACTTATTTGCGTAATTTGACGTGTTATTTGAATATCTAGTAGTAGTAGTAGGGGGAGGCGACCGACAGCTGAGGTCAGTTGCGCCATAGGGGATGGATAGGAAGGGATGGATAGGTGGAGAGGAACCTGGCGTCGGCATTAGGCTACTCTTTACGAAAGGCGTCCAGGGTTCCGCAGCTTAGCTTACTCACTGCTCTCCACAAAGCACCTCAAGTAGGGATCGAGATACCTCTGAAAAATATTCAACACCGCCGGGATTTGAACCCGGGCCCTCTGGATGGTAAGCCAGTACGATAGCCACCGCACCAATCCCGATCCCCTTGAATATTTACTTACCTGAAAATCATATATGTTTTTTATTTATATATATATAAACACAGCAATCAACCCTAAGGTTGGTTTGGTAGGTGATGGTTGAGTTCACACAGCACTAAGCCAAACAGTGCGTAACTCACACTAAAGGTTAGGGGGGCCAGCTCCTTTCCCTGTGCCAATTATGGTTTCCCAGGAAGATCGGGTACCCGAAAAAACACATAATTTGGGTGGAGGTGAGGGTGTCCAGAGAGGATTTCCCGGGAATCGAACCCGAGACCTCTCTCCCTCGCCGCTGGCATTTACATATTCTTTCAATTTTCTACAGGATATTTTAAAAAATAACACACCTAAATATATATACAAGAATTTCCTCGCCATCAGCTCAATTCACCACAAGAATACGAGGGGTAATAAGAAACTTCTAGTCCCACAGCATCGAATGGAAATCTATCACAAATCTTTTCATGCTACACGTCTGTGGAACTCTCTCCCAGATGAACTAAAAAACTCTCCATCCACAACAACATTTAAGAGAGCACTGCACAAGTTCATTTGCATCAGGTACAAAACTTAATCAGTATACCCTCCCTCATTTAACTCAGCTGCTATACAGATCACTGTTTCTACGTTTTCTTTTGTCATCTCAAGCAATAGAATTTTGCATCATTATTTTTAGTTAATATTATATTTCTCATTACTCTTCATGTGTGGTCAATATAATTAATTTCTTCATGTCAATTTCAGTAACTTAATGATATGTATACTATGTAAAACTGATTGTTACAATGTATATGTATCTTTTCTCTAACTAATAGGGTTTTCGCAGGATTTTAACCCCCCCCCTTCTCTTCGTGGGTGCTTTCCTGCGTGGTTTTTTACTAGGTGTGCAATGCCACGCTCTCCCTAGCTTTTCCTACAAACCTCATTATTTGCTTGGACTTTCCCTATTTTATTGTTCTCTTTCTTCTATCATTTACTTTGAGTATGTGTACATGTGTAGGTGTATCCTTAATTTATATATGGATGTATATATATATATATATATATATGTATATATATATATATATATATATATATATATATAATTTTTTCTTTCCTTCTCGATGTGCAAAATCTGTGCATAATAAATTTGTCTGCCTATATGTATTTATGTGTATGTATGCATGTAATTATAAATGTTATGACTAATATAGTATGTATGCGACGATGGGTTAAATGGAAGAAGGGACCATTAGGTCTCAATTTCTTTTTCAATATGGCACGACTGTCATTGGCACTATACGAGTAAATCATTTTGAATGAATGTGACTTCATTCACAACGAAGTGAAATCGTCCCATGCTCGATGCAAAAAATCGCCGATTTTCTTGAACTAGCCTTTTTAGATAGTTGGAAAATAGCACAACTTATATTTCATTATCTTCAATAGTACACGGAGGTCAAGTTTGTGGGCACATCCATCTAAAATTCAAACTCATTAGTTTAATAAAAGTCATAAATTTTAATTTATGTGTTCCCGGCATGTACGAGGTGGCGGTGCCTTAAATGAATGTGTAGAGTGTCATATGCTTGAACGGTGAAGTGTAGCTGGTGGAAGGACGTAGAGTTTCCTTTTTAAAATGAGTCCTTAATATCTACGTGAAAGTAACGCGGAGTGAATATTATCAAGATACCTGTTTTACCAAAAGCTCCATCTGCGACGAAACGAAAGTGTCACGTCACAAGCGCCTAGATTTGATGCTACCGGAGGCATTAAGTGTGCCACTTAAACTATTATATTATTTCAAATC
Source organism: Hetaerina americana (assembly GCF_022747635.1). Classification (NCBI taxonomy): domain Eukaryota; kingdom Metazoa; phylum Arthropoda; class Insecta; order Odonata; family Calopterygidae; genus Hetaerina; species Hetaerina americana. Next base: position 70,520,129 of record NW_027286763.1, read on the forward strand.
CTTCGACTTAAGTGCTGATCCAAAGAGGTTTATTTTATACCCGCCTTTTATCGTCGGGCAAAACCACCACGGGTTGTAAAGAGAAAGGGAAATTAAATGACGAACAGTTCCATATAGGGAATCTTTTCTTCCTCGCACAATTCGTATAAGTAACAATCGAAAACATCTTTTACCACAAATCGAATTACCCTGATGGCTAATGATCTAATGATACCCCTTGCCACACATCCTCATAGGGAATTTTAGGGTAAGATTTAGAGGTAGATAATGTGGATTAACAACAATAAACAGTAAATTCATATTAGAATAACTGGTCAGCAATCGGTTGCAGGCCAGTATTTCAACACATCATCAGACCTTCGGTACGTCCCGCAAGAGGTCAGACGAGAAAAATCTGTATGTAACAGAAAGTGGGGAGCGAATTACGTAGTTTACGAATTAATGAAAAAATAATGTATGCTTGCATTGGGGTTTTTGCAGGTACCACTCTGAATGTCTCCATTTCCTTAAACAATAGCAATCGTGGAATCAAAAAAAAAACGATGTGTAAGATAGAAATTTACTTATTGCATTTTGTTTAATCGTTTAATATTCTAATAATTTTTGTGCACACCTAAAACACGTACTTCGGTGAAAATAAAGGAATGATGATTCTTATACATTTAATGAATTCTCGTGGTAACCTCATGTGACGAAATGGAATATTGCTACAGAATATTCTTTATCCTGTACCGGGGCTTAGCTCTTCGATTTACCCCACCGTTGAATTCAATCTCAAGGGGTATTCATTGCAAATTGAAATGATATTATCTTTTATCTGATCTGGTCCATCATTGTTACGTGGGAAAATTAATTGAGGTGGTTTCCCTTTGCCTTCCTCAATTGATTTTTTTAACAAGACACCGTCACTCAAATGAATGTCACCCAATTGGATCATACGCCTTTGTAAACAATTATCATTTCTCCAACCGGCACAGCTCTGGGGATAATCAGAATGCATAAGCCCTTCCACCATGTCAACGTAACGTGCACGGCGTTAGGCGCAGGAAGAGGTAAGAGTAAGATAGGGGACTACGGTTTAGTGACGAGGAATCCCCGCGTTAAGTAATAGAGTTCTGCCGGAAATGTGGCTCAATCATGAAGAATTACGGTTAAACCACCACAATAGGCATAGGTACACATGAAAATTCCCGTGGATACGGAAAGATAACAGTTGGACTATGTTATGGTTAAGCCTAAATTTAAGAACAGGGTGATCAATTCGCATAATTTCCCGGGAGCGGATGCGTATTAGGATCATAATTTAGTACTAATGAAGGGTGTTTGATTCAAGAGGACAGCACAGGGAAGACGGTTGAGGATATGGAATGTAGAAACGTTAACCGAAACGATAAGAAAGTGGTGTCAATACGCTGTGGAAAAAATTGGGAGTGAGCCAAGGGAGTTGGGTACAATGGAAGAAAATCGGAGTGTATCAAAAAAGGGATATCGAAAGCAGCAAAAGAAACTATAGGAACAGTAAATAGGAAAATGAGAAGAAAACTATGGGATGAAGACAATTTGATTACAAAGATGGACAAGAGAAAGATAGGAAGAATGTAAATACGGAGTTAGGGAGAAGTAAGTACAAAGAGTTATTTAATATGTAAATTGAGACGGGTGACAAATAGAGCAAAAGAAGCGTGGTGAAAATACGAAATACGAGCATATGGAAAGTCTGCAGGGGGAGGGTGAAATTGGGGCGCTATGCAAAAAGGTTAAAACACTATCAGGAAGTAAGAGGGGAAGATCTGTGTTAGCAGCTGCAGATAAGTCGGGTAAGATAATAGTTGAAACAGAAAATATCCATGAGAGATGGAAGGGTTATTAGAAGAATTATAAGGTAAAGACATTAGGTCAGCAAGCTTAGAGATCGAAAAAAACTATAATGTAGATGAAGCTAGCTTAGGAAAAGATATATTGACGGCAAGATCGAAATATAAAGGTCATAGATGGGGTGGAAATAAAATAAGGCTGTGGAGGTGAATAACATTCCCGCGGAACTACTAAAGGGTTGAGGAAAACTTGGAAGGAAGAGTTTTTATGGACTATCTCATAGTATTTATGAGGGAGGAATTTGGCCGAAAGACAATCAGATCAGGGTTACTTCCTATCCCGAAAAGGGAAAGTCAGTCGTAAGTGAGGACGAGAAAACAACAAGTTTGATTTCGCACGCAACTGCGGTGGTAGTCAGGATCATCAATATGGAGAGGAAGGTAAATGATCGTTTAGGGAATGATCAGTTTGGGTTCAGAGGGGGAGAGGCACGTATGGTGCCGCAGCAATAATGAGATCGCTAACAGAGAGAGCGTAGAATACAAGCACGATGTCTTTGCTTGTTTAGTAGATTTCTAGGAGACGTTCAATAGGGAAAATTGGGTATAATTGAAAATTGGGACTGCATTGCAGATAGGACTAAATTGGAAGGGTAAGAGATATATCCGCAATCTGTACGAGTCTCAGACTGCTGAGGTGCGAGTGGCGAATACAGAGTATGGATGGGCAGTGTTAGAAGGAGAGGGTAAGACAAGAATGTCCATGATTACCAGGAATTGCAAGCAATGTTGAGCATGACATGGAATGGGAATAAGTAAAAGAAAACAGTGTGATGAAGTTTTTGAAAAAGAGGACAGTTAACTCAAATATTAAAATAGGTGTGCATAAACTAGAGCTGGTTGAAATGTTTACATGGCACTTTCTCCAGGAGGAGGAAATTGATGATACGGACGTTGAGTAAGGGGAGCAAGAACATGTATTATTGTACCATTACATTGTCTGCGTCCATCCAAAATCTACCTTAACCGGTAGAATACCAATATTAATAAGTATCATGTTTTCCAAACCACAGAAATCAATGAGAAGTTTGGTTCGATGAGTGCGAATAGATCTCACCAAATACTAAGTCCTTGTTTGTTGGAGTTTGAAATTTACACATCAGAGCATAGGACCAGTTTCTTTCCCTATGTGGATTCCCAGGAATATATGGTATTCGAAAACTCTCACAGCTTGTATGAAGCTGCGGATGGCCATTATCTTTACTCAGATTCAACCCCGGGCCCTATAATTAGTCAAGCCAAGCACTTTATCCACTGAACTACCCAGCCCCGTCGATTTTTATGCATGCATAAATTAATAACGTAAAAAAGTAAAATAATTTTTTGAATGTGGTCATGTGTTTAATGTTATCGTAAAAATTTTTCACTGCGGTAATTTATGCATTAAAGCGAAGCGTTCAGCTGGTATTTTAGCTTTCCGAATCAAATACATCAGTTCTTAATGATCTTTGATAGGTAATCAATATTAATTGCTGTCATTTGCATAAAATTTAGAATGGTTCATTCACCTTCAATGGTATACAATTTGACGATTTTCGTTAAATTTATGCTTATTTCTGAAACTATATCTCCTTACCCCACAATTTTATAATAATTTAGTTTATATTTAGCCCAGGGTTGAGGGTAAAGGGTGTAGGACTGTCCAAACCGGCCCAGGTAAAAGAAGCATTAAAAACCTAAATCCTAAATATGAACCTCTTTCTGTCCAGACATCCCGCCATTTTACTTTATATGCATGAGTGACCTTCCAACAATGTGAAGACTAGAATTTAAATGTAGAAAAAATCCCAACTCATACAGTTAGCTTCGTTCGTCAGAGAATATGTTATGTCTTTTGCATACAAGAAACCCCGTATAAAGAACTCAGGTACCTTTATTTTAGGAGATAACGACATCCTGTTTCTTGACGTATGAGTCTTGCCATTGACGTATGAAGCAAAAAAAAACGCGTTTACTGCTTTCAAGTTTTTTAGTGGTGGATTTTAATGATACCAGCCATTTTCTACGAAATCTCATCTCCTACTCGCAAAGGCTCGACGTGATCACCATCCACCTTTCTGCCCCCCGTTATTCGCCTCCAGGTAATTCTGCGTCCCACGTTAAGTGTATCGTTTCACGATGATTACGCAGACCGACGCGTCGCGACGTCTCTCTTTAATGCACTTTATAATGATCGCGGGTGCGTCCCTGGACGGGCGAAAAAGGGTAAATACGCTGTCCTTCGGGCGAAGAGGAGAGGTTTGAAAGGGGAGGAAGAAGGGCAATGGGTGCCGCTTGCAATTTCCTCGAGTTGCAGAGGGGGGGGGGTATTTTCGCAAGAGCAGGCCGATGACGAAGGTGGTTTCAATACGTGGGTCTCTTTTGCACGGTGAGTACTGATCATAATGCATGTCATCAAGTGGAGTTTTCCAAACGTCAATAATTCACGTGGCAACTACTGTAACCGCAGCCCACCATTATTTTATTTTCTTAAAATTTCTGTCAAAACAGTGATTTTATGCTGCGAATTCTTTAAAACAATAAATGAAATGGAAAAAAACAAAGATTTCAGTGAAAAAAATCCCTTCTCACGCTGGCTAAAATCTTACGTAAGATGCTTTGAGATACACTAGCGTAGGAAATACTTGAAGATTTGAGCTCAACCGTATTCAATACTCGCTTCCCTTAAATTAAATTGAATATCGAAGATACTTTTTTACTTTCGATGATTCAGTTTGAATATCGAACTAGACTGATTTTGGAGATGTGGGAAGGATTTGCATTACAATGTGCTTCGGAGGAAAATGTCGAATGTATTTTCATGCCCTTAACGACCTCACAATTTTCCTACTACATTCGATGAAAATAGTTTCAAGTTATGTATACGTTCTGCGCCAATGCATCCATAACCTCAATTGTAAACCGGTTTGGAATACTTTTGAAAAATTTAATGCCGAATTTTACTATACAGTTTCCATATCTGGTTTGATCAGACACAGAAGACGAAACCGCCGAAAAATATTTTTTCTGTATAATTTTTTTCTATTTCTATACAAGTGTCCAGAATCCGATTCCAACTTAGGAGTTATTTCATCCTTTTGGTTCTTCTAATTACGTTTCCGTCTCTGTTCCGTATAATAATTTAGGGTTTATCAGTGAAGATAATTTTATCAAAATTTTAAATTGGTTTCTACTACCTCAGGTCAAAGTTCTGAAATCACTCAGTGATTAATTCCGAAAGATCTATTGATTTTTGAAAATCACGAATGAGTTGGGAATGCAAAAACCCCTTGATACAATTTAAAAAATGCTTTTAATAAGCAGTAATGATATGTAAATACAGAGATCCATATTTTACTCGGAAAGAAGACAGGAAAAAGTTTTGTTGTGACTCTTTACTTTCTACCGCAAAATTTCGTCGGGTGGCACCGCAACAATATAAAAATGTGCATGTGGAGTAATTCATGCTGTGATTTCATCTGTTACCGTAGCATGGAAAATAAATGAAAGGGAGAAAAATCCCGGCGTTCTTTTCTTCGTACGTGAAAAACATTTTTTGTCAAGAAACGACAACTTTTTTAAATTGAAAGAAATGATTTCTTTGACCTTGAGTTTTTGCTAGAATTTTTTTTCATTTTTAAAACGACTTTTTGCACTTGAAGAATGGGGAAAAACGCCAGCATCCGAGAAAAAAGTAATCTCACCGGAGTGTCATGTAAGAAAAGTCTATATCTCCTATAACACCGGTCTCCAAGCATTGAGCGGAACGTGGGGATGGAGGATACGGACGAGGGAGTAGGCGAAGACTCTTCACGGTATTGACTATCCAGGCGGCACGAGGGGGACGAAATGTGTGTTCCGCTCTCCCCGGAATGGGCCATCGATCCCCCCCATCGCCCTCCTCCGCACCCACGACCGACCTTAGACCCACATTTCACCGAGATAAAAGAGTTTTCAAAAGTGATGTTTGCCGCAGTATAATGAAGCAGGGATAAGGCTGTGTTTCTTGCTTATTCCGCGGATAATGCTAAATTGAGGGAATTTTTTTCTTCAAATTAAAATGCATTTCTTCCATCGCATCACGCATATTGTTTAAATGGTGCGATTTATGTCGCCTGATCCGGAGCCATTGTACTGGGTTTGGAACAGTCAGCTTAATACGTGTATAATATTTACTGCTCATCAAAAAAAAACGTCGATGGAGTTGCACGGTTGTCGTTTCTTTTGGATCCTTTCGAAGTTTTGTTGGGATTCAGATATTTCCCGGAATGTTTCCCTGAGATGGGTCTTCTTTATATTTATGATGACGTTTCGAAGTCATTGCATCTTCGTGGGATGGAAACTTTCGATATCACTTAGAAGTTGCCTGTTTTACGTTCTCTATTTATCTCGGAATGTTTGCGATCGCACAACTCTATATGAGTTAAAATATGATATGCTCAAAATGTTTTTCTATCCATTATTAACAATAATCATAGACTGATTATATATATTTCAAAACATCAGGTGAATGAACCGAAATATTTAAGTCCAAATTAAATTCGCTGAATTTCTAGTTCTTTTCGTAGTAACGTTTATCTTCGTATTACATATTACGCTTATTTTTCATCAAAATACCATTTTTCCATGGTCTAGTTTATTCTCAGAACTTGAAGTTTTATCTAGCCTTCCTGTATCCTAAGCATCCCATTACTTTCTTTTTCCAGAGAGTACTGATCACATAGGCAAAACAATTGTTCTACACATTCCGACAATAAGAGCAGTCATTTGCTTGTCTGGCTGACTGACCCTTGATTATTTGTTGGCCTGACTGTCTTAATCACCTCGCCGCCAACCTTCATTACCGACTCATGTGTCTCCCATGACACTATTATCGTTTCCTCGAAGTGGGCGTATAGGTTAAACACCCCAGTCGTATTATCTAATTATCATTGACAATCCCGATTCTTCCGTAGAATAAATCGCTAGTAGTTCTTTACTCATCTATATTAGTTAATCTTAAATGTAATCTCAATTCCTATTTCTAAATAAAAAGGTTAATATCGAAGGAAAAATCTGTTTTTTTTTGCGACTGTCTGAATGATTCACCACTCTCACACTTATTACACGCTCTGCTTTAAAGAACACTGCTGTATACAACGGTCAATTTCTGGCTTAAAAATTTTATTTAAGACCCATGAAACATTTAACGTGATACTTACTTAGTAATCCAAACATGGGTAATTATTTTGAGACGCACTAGTGATGATCAAATAGCATTAATACCGTGTTTTCAGGAAAAGGAACAGGAATAGACCATCTCGTAGAATCTGGACCATTTCCCCGGCGCTGAACATTTTCTACATACTAAACGGCAAAGTCACGAATTACAGGGAAAGACTGAATCGTTATCGATATATAATTTTCATGAGCAGTTCGAGCGTGAGAACTTTATCAAAATATATGGATAACAGAATGACAAATGTCGGTTTTATAATAATTTATTAATCCTGCATTTGTGGCAGCCCTCCAGTAAATTCTCTTCCGTCACACCAGTCATTCCCTTATAGTTGACATCCGACCTTTATACATGCGCTGACGTCTTCCACCTTTCTCTTCTCTGACAACTCCTTGGCCTTCTTCTTTAGGCCATCTCTAACATGAACATTGCTCAGAATTTGTCTCATTGGTTTTCCCACTATATGTCCTCCACATTTCCGTTCCATCTACCCCCGGCCAATAACTCAATGACTCCAATACGTTTTGGCATTTTTTTCCCACGCTCACATGACACTAAATCCCCTAACTTTTTCATTTCCGCCCTCAACCCCTCCCTCTCTTATCTTCTTCACCTACCCTATTTCCTCTCATGATAGCTGTAATAACTTTGCTCAATGCTGAAATCAATACTTAATTTTACTTACTTAATACTTATGCCCATGTAAAACCTACTAACAAACAGCAATATGTTCATCGTAGCAACTTCCTTCCCTTCTATCCCCTGCTCCCTTTCGATCCACGGCGACTGTGTCTGTAACAATCCCAAATCCCTTCATAAAATCCTCATTAAGTTTCTCCATCGCCTCCTCGTGCGTGAATACCCGGGATTCCTCTTGCATGAAAAACTTCAAAATATTCATCAACTCAGAGAACTATTCCAATAAGGACTCTTTAATGCCCTTCAACTATATCTATTACCCATATTTTTGGTGTAATGCCTAATTTTTTGGTGTAAAATCCCTAAAATCTATCCTAAAAGATGTTTTCACCAGCCTTAAAAACTGTGAAACTGTGAAGGTTTTTCTATGTACTGCAAATTATAAAAGCATAGACTTACAAGTTAAAATCTAGCCTTCTCTTCATCCAAATTGTAACTTTGTTTAAAGTAACTTTAAAAGCGAGGAAAGTTATTTGAGCTTCCAACATATGTAAAATTGCTACAGCTTCAATTAATTGCATATATTTATAAAATATTAAAACTGTAAATTCTTGGCACTGTCGAGAGTCTGTGCGATCTTCGTGTAAATACCTGCGAGTCAATAAGGAGTAAAATAAGTAATGAGAACTTTACTGAGGATTTAATTGAATTCCATTTCACTCACTAAATCACGGCATTAGATTGAAATCAGCACGCTACTGTACTTCGTGTTTGGGAGAAGGACTTCCGCATCGTTTCAGAACTACATTAATTGAGACATATGGACGAGTGAAAGCAGAATATCTGAGTTTAGACCCCCGAGAGTTACCAAATAACGCTCGGTGAAGGAGAAAATTCTAAACGAGCGTCAGAATACCAGTCCTATCCCTTGATATGGCTCGGACCTATGACATTTATTCGAGCTGGATGAGGTACAGAGCGTTCAAATCATCACCTATTTCAAACCCGAGACATACTGGAAAGTATCCCTATCAGCGTTCAGCTTGGTAAATTTTTACGACCCATCGCTTTTAAGGGAACAATTAATTATACCGAAGAATTTTACTGTATTCATGGATAAGCAGTAAAAAAGGCAAAGATGAACATGCCTCGCGAGGAAGATTTTGCCGAAAAACATTTGATAATAATACTATGCTGTTACGAAGTGAATAAAAGGAAAATATTTGCTATGAAATTATGTACGCTAAATAAAATGAATATCCTGTTCACGGCTTATGGTTTCCTTTTAGCTTTACGAAAATTGAAATAACGTTCAAGTGATAGGAAAAATTCACCAAGTATGTTTACTCCATGTTCAAAAATTCATTTCTTTCAAATTCATCAAGATCAAAAATTACGAATGACTTCAATGTTTCCGGGGATGACATTGATTGCTGTAGCCAAACCTACAGCGGCTCAGCTAAACAATTCCCTAATTCACGAAATCAGTCCTTTCCTTGCCTCAGTCCTACGTGTATTTGCATATTGGCGCGTTGTAAATCTGTCTCACTCTGTGTTCTTTTTCATATTTTCTTTTGTGATCCAACCACCTCCCCGATATATTTAGGATTCCTAATAATAAATACCTTTTGCTGCTGCCCGTTGAAAATATTCCGGACTCGAATTCCCTCAACAGAATAGGCCTGCCATGCCATGCAGTCCTCCTCCGCCTTGCTATTCATCCGTTAACTCTTTAAATAACGCCGCTACGCTCGTCTTTCCGCCTCATATGATAACAATTTCGGTGTCGAACCCAGCTGCTTCTCACCCGTCCAACTCGGCACAACTCTCCACGACGCTTTCCCAACGAGGCGGGAGACTCCATGCTCGGTGATAATCTTGTTTTATTGAAATCAAGCTCCTGGGAATATCCGTCAAAAAACATTGCTTTTTTCAAGGTTTTTACCAAATGCGGTTGCAGAAAGGTCGCACCTTTTTTCTGAATTTCTTTTTTTAAATTTGCTGCCTATTTTTAATTACAAGAAGGCCACTAGAAATTTCAAAAAAATCTCCTGACTGGTCAGTACCGAATTTTCATTCCACTAGGACAATCGTTTCTGCGATTTTAACTAAATAGTCACATATTACGTCTTGTATTCTTTAATATTAATTTTTAAAATCAGTACTCATGAATTTTAATATTAAGCGTAACAATAGGATTCAAATAAAAGGTATTATCGATGGAACAAATTGGGATTAAGAACCACGGTTATCAATTCGATAATTGGTTTGGTTTGATTAGTGAGGGCAGCGCTCGCCTAGTATTCAGCCAAACATCATGATAGGGGATCACGTTCCTTTCTATGTGTCGCATATTGTATGATTTTCTTGGAAGATCTGGTATCTGAAAAGTCACACAGGTTGTGTGAAGCTGAGTGTGCCCAGAGGAGTCTCCGGTAATCAAACACTGACCCTCCGGTCAGAAGTCCAACGTTTTACCTTTTGGGCTACCACGTCCCCTTAAAAAGGGCTTATCGGTATGTTGTATATCGACTGGCTGAGTGTTTATAGATGACCAGGATATGCAATGAACATCTAATTGACGTCTAAGCTTGGAACCGGAGCCCATCCCAAAATGTTCATTGACTGCCCGAAGGGGCAAGTATAAACCGTCCCGGTGAGTGAAATCTCACATTTACCAGTCATTGAACATAAGAAACGCATGGAATTGAAAGAAATAAACATGACTGAAGTGGATGTGTTTTGCGAGAAGGATAAACTTAAAAATAAGAATAAAATATGAAATCTTAAACTAACAAGAAAGGAAAGCCGACAGGGTACAGATTTTAATAAACAAGTACGATTAATGCAACAATTTCAGAGCGTAAAAATCATTCGCCTTGACTGGGACTCGAACCCAGATCCCTCAATATCCGGTCGAGTGCTTTAGCCACTTAAGCTACCGAGGCGTCCTCTTAAACTCTGAAATTTTGGGGCTTTTAAAGGAACTAGATGTTATGACGAAATACCGTACATACAATGTCACATTGTCATTAACAGTACTAACTGCCCTTTGGCTTACTCTGAGCATAGAGCGGTACAAAAAGAAAACAGAGGCAAGGAGCACCACAAATCAAACCAGGAGACCTCAAGAACATGAAAGCTGCGAAAATTTGAGAGTTCAGGTGAAGATAAAACTAATTTTCGACTGAAGATATTACTTACGGTAAGAAAATGTGCGGAAAAATAAAGACGAGATAGAGGAAAAAAAGGATTGTAGTCCAGCGCTGTGGTTATTATCGAACATGAGTGCTTAGAAAGTGAAGTGCCAGAAGTCTGGATTATGTAAGGTGGGAAGAATCAAGGAGAAAATTACGAATATTTGGATTATCAATTAGACAATGTCAACCATGCTGCATTTGCTAGAGATAGGAAGAAAGCAAAGTGCGAATGAGGGGAGAAGAGATAGTGGCTAAGATAAATAGTTAAATGTGAAATGATGCTGTCGGGAAAAATGGAAATAAGAATGCCAGACATGTGAGGTAAATCCGTACTTTACTTCGATACCACAATGCAATGACCTGTTTACGTTCTCCCAACTTTCCGTGGAATCTCCATTTTTTTAATATCCTTCAAAACTCGAATTCCTAGAACTTTATTTACTCTTTTGAATAAGAATAAAACTTGATTTACCACTTAGGTATCTGAATACAAGATTTTATTGATTCACAGGAAATAATCCGATCTTGGCACAGCGTTTCGTTTGAAATCCTGACCCAATTCATTCATGCGGTTGACTGTCAATTTGCAGCTTTTGTGAGAAGAAAATCAGCAGTTTCAGGGAAGACAGTAATAATGGGGATCACATTTAGAAATGTATGTATATTGATTGCGCTGTAGTATCTTCTAAGCGTCGCTCATTGTGGAGGATAGATTTTCGGAAATAAACGTCAATGAGTGCTATGAAGAGGGGCCACGTAATAACTGCGGTAGGTGTTGCAAAGCTTAAATACGAGTATAACTTCAGCTTATAAGGACATAATTTCGTATGTGCTCTATTTTATAATGGTGTCGGGGTAATATGGAAATGCAGGGAGAGAGATTTGATATTATAATATGCTTTTAATTAGTAATAACCTTTATGAGCATGAGAGAGTGTTAAAAAAATATAAATTGTTGTGCATGAAAAAATATTCATGATTTTGTATCTACTTTGATGATATCCCATTTCTTATTAATCATTTATTCCTATCTTTTCCATTGTAATTATATTAACCAAATAGTTATTAGTAGGATAACATTTCAGATTTGAGAGAATAACAGTAATCAGTAAAATTACAGTATGAAAGTAAGTAAATCATTGATTGTTCTTGTTAAAGTATCAAGAGATTTAATATCACCGATTAAAAGTTTGTGGGAACTATTATCTTTACCATGTCTGTGTTTTTGTGAAAACTAAATGATAGAAATTCCATTTTTTTGCTCACGCTTCAACTATTTACCGTTATCTGCAGTCTCACCGCCTACTGAAACCTTTAACAAGAAGATATGCATCTCTGTATTGGAACACGTATGGGAGATTTTAAGATTAAGTCGACACATTATGTATCACGTAGCAGTCTTGTGAAGTGATTTCACGTGAACAGTTACTACCAAACTTTACCTTTAAGATGTGTGGAAGTCAAAATCAGCTTAATTTTTGCCTTGACCACAAGGTGGGAGGATTTTTAAAAATCAGTTTTAAAATTTAGCTTCTGAAGACTTCATTGGCCGATGATTGACTATTGGTGATTTTTTTAAATTCAAAATGGCATACATTTCTTTGATGGAGCTAACGTTTGTGGAAATCCGAGTCTTTAAGAAAACCATAAATACAGGTACATACTTGCATTTGGTATTCTATCATTTAGTAAGGTTAGGAATAGACATAAACCAAGCACCCCTACATTTCTTAGCCTCCCCCAAAAGGCAGTCTGACACCACAGTATATTAAGCCATTCTTCAATTCCGTATACATTCTGCTTCCCTTCGTTCAGTCCAATATGCCTGTCCTTTTCCTCATGCCTAGCTTGCCTGACGTCCTCCACTCTATTCAATCGCCAATCAAAATGCTCTCAGTTCACTTTTCTGTCTCATTTAGATTTCTCCCAGAAACCTTCTCTCCTCCGCTACCATGCCTAGCACTTCATCTGCTCCCCTTTCTGTCGATTTTAACTTTTCAATCCATTTCACACCTATATTTCAAAAGCCTCCAATCTACGCTTATCAGCTGGCTTCAAGTACTACTTCTGCGATAAGTTCAAAACCACGCTTCATATCAAAGTTTTCACAAATCTCTTTATAACATCGTTACTCAACATCCACATCATCAACTTCCTCCTTCTTGCGAAAGCTTCTTTTTCCAACGCAATTCTTCTCATTACTCTTGGCCATCTTGGTGCAATGCACTTCCAAGATAGGTGTTTTACTTGCTCTACGTAGTCTTTGCCCTTCAATTTTTTACGCTTAACTTATCCTTCCTTCTTCTAGAAAAGCTCATAGCCGTTATTTTTTTTACACGGACATTCATCCCATGCCTACCACTCTAGAATTCTAATTCACTTAGCAATGATCGTAACCCTTGGCTAACAGGCAAACTAAAGCTTGATTATCCGTAAAACTTACCGATTTTATGATTTACACAACTAATTTCACCCCTGCCTCCAGCCATTTTCATGTCTCTCTTATCATTACCTCCACATTAATATTTGGAAGGAAAGAACCCATGATATCTTCAACATAAGAACGTATGAAAAGATAAGATACAAATTTAAAGTGTAGGTGTGTAAGCGTAGTGGCATCGGAGGTTGATTCGATTCATAACCAGAAGTTCTGTTTTGAATTGATGTATGAATTAATTTATGCCTAGTCAATAATATTTTTACATATTACAATGAAATAACCCCTTATTTCTGTTTTAATTTAGAAAATAAATGATTCTGCTGAAGTCCGAGCTGTTTTTGACCCAGGCACAGAAGCGTTTTGTAGAATACGCGACGAGTTATGACTGAAAGGAAATGCAGTTTGATCACACAGGCATGTGTTTCTTATCTAACGTTTAAGCATTGTAGTTGAAGAGGAAATTTTAGCCCAAATGATAAATAGAACGATTAAATTACAGCAGCATGTTTTTTGATCAACATTGTTCGAGAAATGTCAGCGTAAACTTAAATTAGGAATTTTTGGTGATTCAATACGTATTTCTTGTAATTGATTCAATAAATTATCAACCAATTAATCCAATTAAATTATTCTAACTATTGTTTAACTTCTAAATTAACTTCCAAACTTATAAATTAATGTGGAAAGTTTCTTTGAGTGTAATTTCAGGTATTCTCTAATGCGCTTGTAATCAGCAGATGGATATGCTATGCCGCAGTGATCACCTGTCACATTCGATGTCGAATATAGTGAATAATTCAGCAATATATTTTAAATTTCGAGGAAAATTGTAGCTTTTCCTCTTGTCATTAACAATATTAATTTTAGTGTTTGTTGTCGCACTTTGTTGATTTTATACCCTACTGCAGTTGGATATTTTTCACGCCTAGCTAACATAAACCTAAAAAACATTAGAACTTTGAGAAAGGTCGAAAAATTGGAAAAATAGGAGGAAGGCAAACTCAAGTCTTTTTGGATTAACCCATCGCCATCCACATTAAATTAATTACAGTGCAAAAGTAATTGCGTCGTTTAGATATACAGTTTAGATTTTCCTGTACGAAAAGGTTGGTCGAAAATGGTCCGCATTGTTCTCAGAGGCAAAAACAATCAGTATAATCACGGAAAAATATTGACTCTAGTTCATCCTCTCGTCGAAGACAGGGGACTCAGACAATTTTTTAAGTGAATAGTCAGATGAAGTTTGTTACTCAGACATAAGTAGTAGGGAATTGTTCACAACTGCGCCTCTTTTAATATTAAATTACGCCTCTAACTAAAGGTGTATGATTCATGGTGGGTCAAATCACATTGGTTAGGGAGGATAACGGAATGGAAATATTATTATTTAAGCAGTATCGTTTCATGATGCAGGAATTTCACGGGCGGAGGCCCAAGGGACGACACTTGGGCAGTCGAACGCCTACCGCATTCGGGTGGAAAGTAAACGAATGTGCTCTCATAAAACGTGCCAGCTGCAAGTTTTTCACCAGAATTACCAAGTTATTGCTAAGCTAATCCTCTAATTACTACGCGTATAAAATAATTGTTTCAAATTGACGAGTTTAATAATGGGAATAGTCATTAGCGCGGGACTCAGTCGATTTTGAATTTAGATGTGACTAACTTAAAGAGCTTCATTGAACGCCTTGAAGTTGTCAATTTTTTCTCACTCGGTCCATATGACTTGTTCACGCTTAAAGTTGTTCAATGCACATTGTTGAAATTTTAACGGAAGAAGCAAGAGGGGTGTACTTACTCATTAAGCATAATAGGAATGGAAAAGGGGCTTCATACCAGCAGATGCAATTACTAACGGCATATTACGTCATCTTAGACGTAAGGAAGGGATTAATTTAAACTTTTACACATATTTTACTTTATTTTATTGATGCAAGGCGTGAAAGATAGCGGTATCAGAGAAAAGAAAGGGAATGGGAACGTGGTGCAACGGAAGGATGATGAAAATGCTAACAAATGAAAAATTAAGAAGTCCTCTGAAGAGTGAGTAAAGACAGAAGCCAATGGAGGGAACTAAAAAGAGAAGAGGGAAACTATTTTGGAATGTTCTTAGACACGACAGCCTACTGAAGACCATACGGAGGTAAACTTAGAGGAGAAAAATTGTAGAGGTTGAACTGAGAGAATTAGGCAATGGAAAAATGTCGGTACAAGGAGCTGTGTGGGAATGAAAACATTGGCAGGTACAGAATGGTTTGGAGTGCACTTGCTACAAACTAATCCTTATAATGATAACCGTGGCAAAACATGGTATTATTATTTAATGAAAACATTCATTACTATTTCCAAAAAAAACCATGCAAGGGCTAACAGATGACGGTAGGACACGTACATATTTCTCTGAAACACATTCATTTTGCCCTGATAATTTGAATCCTGGCTCTAGGTTAATTTTTCACTGATATTCTTTCATAAACCAGGCTGGAATAATATACCGCTGGGCTCATCCCGTGGGTTTCCGTGACGCCCGAGCAAAAGGTAAGCCGGTCTAACGGCTAAGTCTTAACTGCGACGACGCGCACCCCGGCTCCGCCTTCTATGACAACCAACCCGCAGGGTGGGGGAGGAGGAGCCTGTGGTTGGAGGATTAAGTGTGAGAAACGTTTTAAGTTTCTTCCCGATAAAGTCGTCCGCTGGAGTCGCTCAAGAGACTCTTCGTCTGGAGATGGCAATGACCTTTTTAAAAGTCTCACCCATGCGCCGATACTCCCTGCCATTTAAAAATGATCGGCCAATCACGCGTGGTGGTGGCCGTTAAGGGCAATCTCCGCGCCTTCACAATACACTCACATGCTACGCGGAACCGAGATCTTCCGAATTCGGCTCCAGTTTCTGGCTGAAGCTTAAAATAATTTCCCCTAGTCTTGTGGACTGCTTTCGTTATAATTCATAATGAAAACTGAATACTCCGAGATTATTTTAAAATCCACAGCCAGCACATTTTTTGAAACATCCGTCACATTTGAAAGGGAAGGGAGGTTTGGCATGTGAGGCAGTTCAACTCGTCAGCTTAACTAGCGTCGATGAGTGATAATCACATTGGTCACGAAGATGTCATTACGTTAGTCTCAATTATCATATTGTGGTTTCATTATCCGAATTAATATTCAGCGGCACAATTAAGATTTATGGTTCCCTTATACCACCGAAACAATTTTAGTGTCATAATTTTGACATGGCAGTCATAATTTAAAAAATTTCTGCCACGCAGTTGTGGTAAATGAATTTTTATATTATTTAACCCTAGCATAAGAAAAAAATTAATACTTTGCTCCAATTGCCTAACTTTCAATACCATTTCGGTATTTCATGCAAAAATCTTAATAGTAGATAAGTCTCAGTAAGTTAGAAAATGAGGTAATGAATTATATCCCATTCTCCTGGCTGCAATTCGCACATTCTTTTTTTCTTATCGATATCTCCATTTTAAGGTTCTCTTTAAGTTATTTGCCAACACCGATGTCATCAATATCTGCTGACAATTTCAACAAAATGCATATTTTCTTACATTATGAGAAATAAAATATTTCTCTTCGAGTTCCTGCGAGCGCACCAAAAACTCAGAACGAAAAAAAAAAATTGGATCTATTCCTCCAAAAATCATCCTGTAACTACATCCCCCTTATAATACTGCACCATTTAGGTACTTGTTAAAAATTACTTGTGCGTGTTTCAAAACTTCTCGTCTTCATGTGTAGTTAGTTTCCCTTGTGTCGTTTGTTTATTCGATATTGGAGTGAAGTGGCTACCCATCCATAATCAATCCTTCTCTTTTTCCATCTTGTTAGGGGTGTCGAATTTCATCAGAAACGTCCATATTCCAATGCGGCGTATTTTTTTATCATCATCAGAAATCTTACAGAGAGAGAGAGGCTTATGTTAGCGACCAACGCGCCCGGCCGTCCATTTTCAATGATGAATGCGGACGATAAAACGTTTATTTGGATCGTCGACCACTTCCTCATTTTTCCGTACATGCGACTTACTTTTGAGGACGTTTGGAGGGGTAAGGTTTCCTCTGCGGCTTGAAATGTCGCGCTTAATCACATCCATTGTCCGCTGGCCCGAGTGCTCGGGTGATTCGGCTTTTGGATCGGTCGAGACGGGGAGGGGGGATGTAAGGGAGCGGAGGATGCCTCTGGGAGTCTCGGCTCAACGACGGAGGAGGAGTTGGGAATTGACCCAGGAGGAGTGAGCATGTGAAGGAGCCTCGCGTACTGAGGATGGATCATTTGGAGTCCTTTCAAATGCGCATTACCGGTTGTTGTGACACTAGGAAGTGGTAAGGACACGCCAATAATTTTCCAGATGATTATACCGTAAGAGATGCCGCGACAGAGAATTGTGCAAGGTCACGTCCACGGTTCAAAGTGAACATACTTGCGCTCGTGGGAAGTTTCGTCGCGTATAAGTCTTTTAAATCGGCCAAGGTTACATTTCCAAAACTAACTCTTTCCATCAGGTATGCTAATTACATTAGGCTCTCAGTTTTAGTAATAATAAAACTTTTTCTTGGGTCGAGATTGAGGCTAGATAGCCTCTTTTTTTACCTCAGTCCATTTGACCCGCGTAGAAAGATATTTACGGCTAGTATTTTTGTTTCACCTACCTATTAGTCACAATAAATCCTACCGAGGACCTGAAAGAATACCGATAGTAAAGGAATCGGTATTTTAACATAACTGGCATTATTTTTTAAACGTTAACGACATAGCTGAAGTAGCTGAATTTCTGAGCAGTGAGAACTAACTAAAAGCGTTTGAAATTCAATTTTTCGTTTTTATTCTTTTAATACGGATTACAGAAATCATATCCATCGAACGCCATATAGTTCATGATATATCACAGAAATTATGGATAGATTGAAGCGTCTGGCAACTTATCCACAACCTGTATACTATATGTCTCCAGACTGCTAAAATGCGTATGGCGGAAGGAGAGTTGTTTGGCACTGTTGGAAAAAGAGTTAGACAGAGGTGACCATTATCACCCGTGATTTTTAGCATATAACCGGAGGAAATGGCAACAGTGGTATGGGAATATCTGGAGATATGAATGAAAGAGATTGGGAAATTCATAAAATTAGTTAGACATGCGGATGATCTCCTTTCATTTGCCCATCGCCACGGGGTTATAATCGTTGTCGAGTGAATTAGAAAATTAGTGAAAATGTGTCGGATGAGAATCAACGTAAATAAAGCAAAATTAATGAGTTTTTCGAGAAAGAGGTTAAACGTTGGTTAGGTTAAACATTAAAATAGGAGTGCAAAACTAGAGTAGGTGTAAGTTTCCCTTTCTTGGAAGTGTTTTGGATCAAGATGGTCAAAGGTGTGGAGACATAAGAAGAATTTCGTTTGGCAAAGAAGAAATAATTGATGACATGGAATATGTTAAGAAAAGACTCGTTAAAACTTTTATTTAGAGCGTAGTTTTGTACGACGCGGCAACATGGTCGTTGAAATATGATATGGACGTAGATTGGAGGCTTTTGAGAAGTGGGCGTGGAGAAGGGTTGAAAAGCCAAAATAGACAGAAATGAAAACAAACGAAGTGCAAGTCGTATCAGATTGAGGAGGAGAAGATTGATAGTAGGAATCCGATGAAAGCCGGAAAGCTGGAGGCCTATCTTTCTTAAACGGTAGACTACTGAAAAAGAATTATTAACGATTTAAGAAAAGGCACAGTAAAATAATTTCCAATTTTTTAGTAGACCCACATATATAGTATAATTTAGGGGGAAAGAGGAAATTATTCGAAAAATATTTACTAATAATAGTTTAATTATGCATGAGGACATTCAAAGTATTTTAAATTTACTGCATACACGATTCAATGAAACGCGATATCAGATGTGACAGTATAAATAATGTTTAGCAAATGCGATGAGGGACACGTGGGGATATTATTGGGCGTAGATAATATCCTTAACCAAATGTAGGCAGTTATGATCCTCTAAGAAATGCCGACATATATATTTGGCTGTCTACATTCATCAAAAATGTAGAAGTAGAAGACCCTCATCATGTATAAATATATACGCATTGTAACTGCAATTGTGAATTTTACAATTAATGGAATATAAAGTTATCAAATAGGTAAGGGTTGGTGTTTTCATATCACTGGTGCTTCAGCCCTGGGGCAATCTAATGACTGACCAAATGTAGTATGTAGTCTCAGGGGGACTGTTCAGCCAACGCAACACGATTTCCATGCCCTTGGCGCAATTGAAGCCACCTCCTTCCGGTAAAGACATATGTATCCTATCTGTTCGGATATGACGCGCGTACTTATCGTTTCTGATCAGAAAATCTTCTTTAAAGGGAATTCAACGGCATTCCGTACATAGGGCGTATCATTTCCGCCCATGAGCGCCACGTACGTATTCTATAAAAGCTCCTGCCATTGTCCAATCGGAAACTCTACGGACATCCGTCTGAATGAGCATGAATTCACCTTAAGGAGAGGAGCGTTTTGTTCACCGATCTAACCGGATCGACTGATTATTATGCATAAAAAACCCTCCTTGTTACAAAGTGCATTACTCCTCCCCTCCTACTATCACCAAACAATACCCCATTACGTCAGGTCCCTCGATAGACCACCGCCTCTCAGTATCTTCCTGAATCCACTTCATGTGTGTGATCTCCTCCTCTCCGCCTCCGTGTGTGATCGTCCGTATTACGTACTTTTCTGTCGCACGAAATCGAGCGCATTGATTTGGTTTTTCTAGCCTCCTCCCGCCCAGCAGGGGCCACATCTAATCTTAAAGTTATTTTAGATAGGACGTTTACCGTTTTGCACTTTTTTCTCCGGGACGTGATTCTAAGACGCATTTAACCTGGGGGTGGGAACTTGGCAACTTGCTGTATGAAATAGCCCGTCAAAATGATCGTCTGTCCGGTACAAAGCGACGTATTCTGTAGAGCCAATTGTAAGTGTAGATTTAAATAAAATTTCACGATTTAAACAAGAATACTTGAGTGTACGAGACAAACTGTGAGTCTATTTTGAATATAATTAGTTTGAATATTTTGTTTAAAAATATTTTTTGTCAACTTTTGAATCTTGTAGCCTATGGTTTGATGAGTAGATGTGTTTAGGCTAAGAAATCTAATATTAATGGAGGTAATGCAACCTAGTACCTATTGATCCAAACGTAAGAAATACGACAACAATGGACGATTTGATTTCATCTCCTACCTATGAACATGTACAATTAATTGCACGTATATTCTTCTGCCCTACTATTTCCAGTTCACAGGCTTTTGTTCTTACATCTTGTAAACTCGTGGAACATTTTAATCTTCGCGTTTATTCCTGACTTGCTTCTTGCGAACATTCAATTATTTATATCTCATTCAATAGATTGCCTGTTGAGATAGCTACTGCTTGTAATGCCACATAACTATTCTCAAACTTACTCATATCACTGATGCCAGAGTTGAAACTATTTGCAATTTTGAGCGTATTATACGTAAGGAGAGCGCGGCGAAACCCCACATTGTACAAGACTTAGAGTGAAGTTTTTCTCGATAAATCGATAATAGCAAGTTTAATTGAGGTCGACGAATTAAATATTGAGGAAAATTACAATTATTCCCGTACTATCACGATGCCTTTCCAAAAAACCATTTTTTGCTATCTGTGATTACCTTGATTGCCATCGTTTGATACGTATTCGCCAACTTCCGTTTAATGAAGCTCAGAATATGCTGAACCTCTTTGAGATAGCACTAGATACTTATTACTTCCTCGGATCGAGATAATGCGGCGGATATCGTACTGGCTCCCCACCCAGAGGTTCCAACCTGGGTTCGAATCCCGGCGGCGTCGAATATTTTTCAGTGGTATCTCGATCCCTCCTTGACGTGATTTGTGGAGGGCATTTAAGAGTGTAAATCGTCCGTCGGATGGGACGTTAAGCTGCGGACCCCTTGGCGCCTTTCGTTAAGAGTAGTAGGCTAATGCCGACGCCGGTTCTCTCTCCACCCTTCATCCTTTCCTGTCGATCCCTAAATGTGCAAATGACTTTAGCTGTCGGTCGTCTCCCCTAAATACTACTTATTACTTCCTCTACAGCAATATACAATGAAGCAGGTATTGTATAAATGAAAAAAATCGACTTGGGCATTTTAACGAAAAATATTTTGTAACCCCATGAACACGTTTCGAATACAATTACATTCTCCTCATGAACAGTCGTACTGGTGAATGTACTTGTGCGAATTAGGTGATACAACCTAAATGATAAAAGAATGAAAGAAATTCAATACGTTGAAATTATGAAGGATAAAGTCAATCATTGCAGTGGAGTTAACAATAAATTTCGGATCGAATAAATTTTTACAATTACTTTCGGGTACCGCTCAAAGTTGGGATTTACTCATTGTCCCATCAAAGAGAAGGATAGAAGGGCACGTTTTCAAAGAAAATGCTAGAATTTTGACAAAACCTTTAGTGAGTATTTTGACAAAACCTACCCTTCTCATGTACCTTTCTGCAGCTGCCAGCTCTCTTTCAATGCGGTCACAGACCTTATGCCAGCTTTTGAAGACCGTGCCCGAAAAGGAGGGTTTGGTGGTTACGGCCAGGCTAGAAACGTTTGGCCTGAGGGATCCTAAATCTTCGAAACCTTGCAATCTTCCAAAAACTTAACATCTAGTTCTCTCAATTGAAAAATTGATATTATGTTTCAAGAAAGTACGTCGCCTTTGTCACCAGTTTGTTCCTTCACTGGAAGGGAAGACGAAAGAATTTCAATCAAAAAATCGAAAGAAAAAGAAATTTATTTTATGATTACGATATTTAACTTTTTACTGCCAGAGTTGAATTTGTAAACGTTTAAATGAGCATACAACCACTATTCCGATACTATTTGTGGTACCTACTGCGATGTATCACGCCAAGAAATCGTAAAATTGCTATTTTTGTAGGTTACATCATACACGAGACAGATATCGTTTAGGCAGACGACGAGTGAGTGAACCGATGCTACCCAAATTTAGCGAAAGTTAGTTTGATGGTAAATTCCAACTTAAGAGCGATATCGCGAGAGCGGTTACGAAAAAAAACGCATTTTCGAACCGTCATAGAGTAGCAATTAGAGAATAAAAATGCATTCACAAATATAAATTACCCAGAAATTTACTTTAAATCACGATTGCAACTTTTCAAATTAGACAAATATAGTTAAAATTCATTGTTTAACGTACCATTGAATGTTTACGCATAGTTCAAGTAATAGATTACGGCAAATAATCTTTGGAAATATCAATCGATAGTTGATCCACCCCGACTTGAGGAAACAATTACAGGAATTGAGAGGGAATGCATGCACAGATTTTCATCTAATATTCCTAAATTAAAAAAGAAAGCCCAATGGATGGAATTACGATTGTAATTAGTCAGTAGGAAGATATGGTTAAATTGACTTTAACAATCACATTAATTGTCATCAACGGTAAGTGTGGTGCACGATAGGAGCAATGTTTACTGTCATTTCACTGGTGTTTGTTTACCTGGGTAATGCATCATGTTACAATCAATTCATTATTATCAATTGATTTTTTTACTTTTCTGAATAAAATTCAGTATTCGATACGACCTCACCCGTGAGTTCACCACAAATTGTGTTTAAATGCATTAACAACGCCTGCGGTGGTAATTAATCGCCTTCGATTGCGGCTAAAAATAGTTAGCAGATACCTCAATACCCTTGTACTGCCATGGCAATCTCCCAATAAGATGAGTATATTATTGGTTTCAACCATAATTTGAGACCATCGTAATTCCTATTTCAAAAGGTAATCAATACGCAGTTATCCTTACACACACAAGCCATTCAATATCTCTTTGGAAAAAGCAATATGTGAGAAAAAGGAAGATCAAATCGGTTCACGCAGGGAAACACTAAACATCTTGCATTTTAAGTATGGAATTTACGGCCGAAAAGTAGATCGGAAAAGCAGACGCATTACGCAGGTGATAAAGGTCGTAGGTTTAAAAAGTTGTAAGAAATTAAAGAGGTTCCCTAAGAAGATAACGAAGTTAATTCTTCGAGTAAAATATTTTTGAATCGATAAGGGCTAGGTGGTATATATATATATATATATATATATATATATATATATATAAATCCGTATAAATCGTTATGATACCAAAATATCTTGTGGGGTTGTAGCATGACGATACACCAATTAAACTCATTCGCTTGATCGGAAGAGAATCTAATAGTGGGAAGCTACGGAAGAATTCTATCGTCCACCCTTTTGGTTCCTCCCCAGTGCTGCCTGAATGATTTCGGTCCGCCGAGGAAGGGAGAATTATTTAGGGCGTTCGGCGAATTGATTAACACACTCATCCAATATGATTGATTTTTTGGGGTTAAATTAACATCGGAGAACCTTAACCCTTAAAATGACCAAATGGCCGTTTTATCGGATTACATTTTATAGCGTTTTTTTCAACTGGATTTTTTATTAATGAAAATTCCCTTGTACAAAAACATTGATAGTGATTGAAAGATAACTTCAGTCTAGTGCCGCGAGGAATTTAACAATCGTAAAATTAAAAAAAAGGACCTGAAGAGGATCAAAGTGATTTTGCTTTCTGGGGATGCAATCGGGAAAATATTTAAAAAGTAATGGGCTAAAATAAACACCAATATCAGAGTATTAAACTGTCGCACTGCTGCCTAATGCTTTGAGGCGGGCAATTTTTCTCGCAACTGAAACCCTACTGCCCCCGCTGTACTTTAAGAGCGAATTAAAGTATATTTTGCCATAGTAATACTTAAAAAAATCATTCCTTTTCTGGTGCGATAGGTGTAGAGAGACATATGCTGTGCTGATGTAAATTGCGATCAGAATAGCCATTAAGAAAAAATCTTTTCAGGATTAGGATATATTTTTTATTATTATTCTCCAAAATTAAATGCCATATTTCGGAGAACATTTTTACTTCGGACTCTAATTTACTTATCCGTTTTTAAGGTTTGTAACACCGTTTTAATCTATTTTTTTTAACTTTAATGTTTTGGAAAAAACTTAATCCATAAAAATGCGGGTCAATACGATTGCGGTAACAATGCCATGTCGTCCGCCCCTCTCCATTCGTCCCCCATTTGTAAACTGTCAAACGCATTGTTTTTTTTAAATACAGATATAGGATGGGCGCGAGGTTGGGAAGAATTTATTCGCTTACTTCGGCCACCGGTTGGAATGGCATGATTCCTGCACCAAAGGCGGAGAGATCACGGTCGGACTAACAGATGCAGAGAGAGAGGAAGCGGGTGAAAAGGGAGGTAGGAGAAATGGTGTGAGTGAGAGAGAGAGAGAGAAATGGAATCAGCTCTCTCTCTCTCTCGCTGGACGCGCTCATTTGCCCGAGCTCAGCCCCCCCCCCCGTCGACCCCGTGTCTCTCCCCTCCCCATGCCCGAAACCTCCGTTCCACCATCAGCTTCCCTCCCTTCAGTCTCGGTCGGTCTTTCCGTGTGCACGGGTTGGCCGCAGGGGCGCCGCGCTCTGCGATCTCATCCTCTTCTCCCCACCCCGGCAACCGAGAGGACGACGCGAACGCCCCACGCCGAGTGTGTTGACGCCCCAACCGCCCGACCGACCTTCCCTCCATCGTCCCGCATTTCGGAAGAGCGAGTGTCCTTCCCTCCCCGCCCACACCCCCCTCCAACTGCCGAAAAAGGGCCCTTGTCCCTCCAAGGCACACCGGACGCCTCCACGCGCGCACACCTCCCACCAGGCGTGCCTGACGGCACTGGTACACCACGCCCGGCGGCCGACCCCGGGAGTCTCCTCACCTGACGCCGTGAGGGGGAAACTCTCTTCCACCCCTCCCCGACCAAGACTTTCCGGTCTCGGAAGAGGGAGCCGTAGCCGCGTGGTGCCTTTGAACCCTCCCGGCCGAAGCAAGGGGACGAGGACGCAACTAGGTGAGTCCACCACGTCCATAATATTGTCGAGTGACGGTCAAGCGGCCTCTCTTCCCCCCTCCCCTCTCGTGAGAGATGCACTTTGCGCACGTGGGCATCCGCAGGCTGCGGATAACCGTGACAGAAGAAGTGTCGCGGGTAAAATCTATGAGTGCGGATAAGGGCGGGGATGGTGAGTAAATATACGGATAGATGCGTACACGATCACGATTATCATTTTGTTTTATCAAAATTATTTCAATACATGTTTGCTCTCGCATAAATTTTAAGTATGACAGATTTTAAGTAACAGCTATATGATATATATGGATCGACGCTTTGTGCCATTTACCAAGTCAGCCTCAATAATTAGGTCAACGTTTTAAATAACCCCCGACAACGTTTTAATGAATTCCTTGGTGTCATGTGCTATGTCAATTTTAAAAAATTAATTTCAACACTCAAGTTTTTACCAAACCTTCTGCAGGCCCGCCTAAAATTCATTCAAATATGCTAGCAACATTTGTTGAAATATTTTCGTTAATCTTGCAAACTCATTTATTTGCAATTCCCTTAAAGGTTCGGGAGAAAAAACGAGAACACACATTGATAGCGTTTGCATTTTGGCGAGGAAGGACGTCGTGGAATGATTGATTGATTATGAATACACCTGCGGATGGAGGCTTTGGGAGCGCTCTTTCCTTCATCCACGTAGGACTTAATAATGTCTCACTACGGTGTTTTGACTTTTCTCATTCCCCTCCAACCTCCTCCTCTCCCGCAGAGCTCACTCGTTTAGTTAGACCGTCCATTACCGCTAGCGGCTTTCGGTTTCCAGCTCCGTGGGAGTCGAGAAGGAGCGACGACGGAAGAGGTGTGCGAATAAGGATCGGATGTCACGTGGGTGGTTGGCCTGGGGGGGAGGGAAGGGGAGGCAAGGAGCGAGCAATGCCAGGAAGAGCGTAACTGTTAAAGGCATGCCAATTGTGTGGCGGACGGGGTGTAAACAGGAATCGCGGGTCGAGTGCGGCTTTCCATCGCCCGAGGAGTAAGCATTTGGGGTCTGCTAAAATGTACACATCTCGCGGCCTTGGACTTGATGCCGCGGCTGCCGTCGATTTCCAATGTACGCGGAACGCTGTCCCATCTGTCCCGCCGGTGGAAAAGAAATGAAAGCACGGGTTTGCGGTGCGTGAGTGGGGAGCCTGAGGGGAATTTGTGCGTCACTGTCGTTCAGAGGAATCCCGGCGGCAGGAAATCCCAGGGAACAGATTCCTTTGCAAGCTGGGCTCGGAGGGTCTTGATGGGAAATCGAAAACGTGGATGAGTTAAAATAAATGTTCTTTCGTTGGCAGAATTTTTCCGAGTTGGGTTGATCCCTGGGCAAAATTGGATTTGAAAGAAGTGGAGCAAGAGGAGTGGGATAGAAATGGAACAATTCAGCACCACTTACCCAAATAGGCTCGGGAAATATTTATATTTACCCTAGTCGTCGTCAAAATGATTGTCATTCCATTGTTTTGAATCATTGTTCTGTTATAGTCTCTCGACAGCTCTGAGCAAAAAAAAGAAAAAGTTATATTGCGATGTCGTCTTTTGAGGGCATCGCAATATAACATCGAGATATGAGTGGAAACTCATGCGTGTTGTTAATAACTTAATAATTAGGTCTACGACTTTAACCTTGAATTTAAAGATCTAACGTTGATAGTGTGCACAAATAAAAATTTTAAAACGTAGGTTCTTCCGTCATTGAATTGAGAAAGACCAGCACCCTAAAATATTTTATTCCTTTTTCATTGATTGACTCTTTTTTGAGATTTAAAATCAATATTTTTAACGCATGTGTTCAGTATGAGTTAGGCAGAGACGTCATTTTCTAAGCATATTTGTCGTATAAACAAACGGAAAAAATATGTTTTATTTCATATAGTTTCTATCTAATATCCTTTGTAATTTTTATTAGACCGTGAAAAATTTGCTGAATGTGGGATCACTAATCGAATTCTCGCCCTTCGCATGACAAAATATTTCCGGGGGCAGGAGGACTATTGCCCCCATCGCGCACTGCCCGTCGTTCCGTCCCTGACTGGAGTCCTCTGTGGCATTTCCTGGAATTTCTCCGCGTGCACCTCCCGAGGTTTTTCTTTCACAAATTCCAGGCCAAACGGTCTTTGCAGTAGTCCAACTCCGGTTGTGTTCCATCATCCCGTCCCGGGGTAGCTCGCGCGCGTGTCTGTGTGCGGTAGATCAGTTAAATGGTCTCCGGCACTGACTCGCCTCCCGAGGACAGGTTTAACAGGTGTCTTTAAGGGGATGCGTGGGTGGCGAGTACTTTTCTTATACGTACGATCCGAAGAGAAGGGTCGATTTTTGAGGTTCGCATTCGCAATGGAGGAGAAGTTGCGGCATCTCTAGCGAACCGCTTTGGACAAAGTGACGCGAACGTAAAAAAAATTAATTAAAGCTGGAAATTTTCGTCCCGTGCTTGGTTTATTTCACAAGGTCACGCTTTGGAGAAAGCTTTGGTTTTAAAATTCTGGAGGTAATCCGAAATAATCGCGGAATTACAGTGGACTAAAATAAGCAAAGATTCCACAGAAAGCCTTCCAGAGTTTTGGAACGATATTGCGAAAGAGAACTTCCCTTCGTGACCATTATCGAAAAAGATCGCTCTATCTAAAATGGGGAAGATCACAAAAAAAGTAATTCTTGGGTAGTGTGATGAGTAAGTGGTAGGTTTTGAAATGACAACCTGAAAACTGATGACCCCTTAATTAACAAAATATACTCTTCCTTAACAATTTCATCCCACTCCTCTCCTCCCTCAACTTCTGATTATTGCTCCAAACGGTCCGAAATCGAATCAAGTTTGGACATGCAAACACGTCGTGGATTTTGGCAATGAGCTTTTATAAAAGTAACGTTTTAGCATCATGATTTTAAGCATTATTCATCTGAACGAGTAACAATTTTCCCCTCGATGGAACGTTTTTGATCAATAAATGTATATTAGTAATTCAATATAGATCTTGAGTATCATTTTATCCTGATGAAAAAACCTTAATGATTATATTTTGCTCTAGTCATTAATTTCTGCAAAAAATATGCGAGCGCTGTCTCATATCATTCGTAGCCAACCTCGGAGAATCGTTGCTATAATAATATGGGAATAATATATGTTTTTTGACGAGAAGGGCTTTCATCTCTCCGTAGTAAAAAAATTACATTTCAAATAGCTTTCCAGAGAGAGAGAAAATTCCATTTCCGTTGGCAAAGCATCAACATTTGAGACATTTGGGCTGAAATCTCAATTCTGTCACAATTACTTCCCCCGATATTACTTCCCTGACTTAACATCCAGCTGCGTTTTGAAATCTTTTGCCTACTCCATCGAGGTTGCTTCCCGGGCAGTCGTAAAACTTAGTACATTTCAGAACTTGAACGTCTACTGCGTCATATCAAGCTGGTTAAAATAATTTACGTGGTCATTTTTGTTTCAAATTGGTTTTTCTTTAACCCATGAATTGCTATTTTTTTTGCTCGTTAATATGTTTCCAACTTGTATTAACCTGTATTGATATCTGGATTGAGTGACACGATTATCATAATAAATCGTGATCGGAAATCGGGAAAACTGCATTATTCAGTAATGGAACTTGGAGAATATACGACGGAAAATTGCTATTGACTAATTTAGTAGATAATCATAAAATTTCGATCTGTCAACATTACCTCATAACGTTACTTGACTGCCAAACACAGCAGGAAGAACTTACCACTTAAAATTTCAGGAGGCTTGTGAGTTTTGAATTTGTCTAATATTTAACTGGAAGTACACTTGATTTAATATTTACTGTTTTCTCGTGATTGATAATTTTCGATAGCTTATTTACGCTGAACAAGGACTTAAAGTCCACCAGCGACTATTATATTATTCTAGAGAATGGCTAGCCTTGCTATTTACTTAGTAGTAGTTAACCGGCTTAAGGTAAGTTTTTGAAGGATCCAGGGACTATATCATACTATTCTTCTAATTCCTAACTGATATGACGCAAAATATTCTTAAAGCCCATCATTCAAGATGTAATAACTCATCCTTTAGCTCTGGATAATTTCTATCTACCTTAATTCCATCAAAAAATGCTTATTTTTTCCCTCCTTTTCAATGCGCTTTCCCAAAATTTTTCTTCTACTTCCCCTCCATGACCGTCTTTGGCATCCCCTTGCCACTCAGTATCCTCTGCATCCACTTTTCCCGCCTTCTTCTGACCACTCCCAGCAACCTTAACACTTACCCTACTGAGAACTTCATCGTGTGTTATCCTTTCCGTCTATTTAATTAATTTCCATTGTTTTCCACAGCCGTATCTCAAAGACCTACAATCTTCTCATTTATTGTTATTGATCAAATTGTTACATAGGAAGCATTAGAGAGAACTCCACTCTCTCGCCATGTTCTGGCAGCGATCTTGTAATTCCTAGTTAAAGTTGACTTGGTAGACGTTGCGTTACAATACTCATTTATAATTTTCAATTCAATTACTTGGGGATCGGGACCCAGAAACTAAGAAGTAATCAATTGCATGCTTGGTTTTACCTTCGCTAAATAAAGTCTTCACCTGGATATATGCGCCCGATACATGATGACTCTTGGCGTACAAACCAAAATTTGCTTATAAATAAACCGAAGGTATTGGCAATTTTGAATGTTCCGTGATTATCTCGTCAACTTCATCTCCTTGTTTCCAGGCTGCTCTACTACGAGCAGCACTCAAGTTTTCTACATCTATATCTACTTAATACCCCGCAAGCCGCCGCTAGGGCGTGTGGCGGGGGGTGTTAGGGCACCACCCGTAATTAAGTGAAAAAACCGCATGCAAAAGCCCCATATTTATACAACCCAGAAACAAAAAATGACATAAAACCCTTTCAACCAACACACATGCAAATACTCAAAGTTTTAAGGTCTTAATTTTTTTCCAACAAACTACTTACATCAGAAAGTTGAAATTTCTGTTACTTCTCAACATAATCTCCCGGTAGACGTAAATATTTTAATTACGTCGACGCGATTATTATTTGTCAGCCAAAAACGCTTCTGTAAGGATCCCTTATGTTCCCTAAATAATTGATGATGGTCCGTCGCCGAGACTTTTTCGGTTCGTTACCACAAGACATTCGGACTTCTTTGAACTGTTGCACCCACTGACGTACATTTTTCACGTCCATAGCACCATTACCGCATGTCACAGTCAATTGACGATGAATTTCGATGGGTTTTTAACCAAGCAAGCGGAGGGAATGGATGAATACACGCAGTTATTCTGCACTAAACGACGCCATTTTTAGTACTGAAATTGCTTCTCATTCTAGCGCCAATGATACGAACCCTGTGTAACGGACGGTGCAGCCATTTATGTCTTATCTTCATAAGAAGCGCCTACGTATTTTATGCTGAACTACGTATTTCTTTCCACACTCATTTCGATAAAAGATTTGGGTGGCCTCAGAACTTGACCGCAATTCGCATTTCAGTACAGCGAACTGGCATGCCCTGTCGTTGAAGCAAAACGACGACTTGAGAGAGCTCATCAACTTCCATCTCTAATCAGGATGGCGACTTCGTAGGCAAAATCGGGAAAGAGTTCGGTAAAAATACTCAGTCCCTCCCAGAATTCGGGGAAAAAATGAGCCGAATTGTCGAAAAAGTCGGGAATTGAATGCAAATCGGGAGTTCCTGATGAGAATGATGCTCATATTAGTTGTGAGATTGGTTCATTTTTTAGAAGCATCGTGCGTGCAGCTCCTGAAAAACTCGAAGTATATTCCTATAGATTTCAGTGATCCAGTGACCTGCGAAGCAATGAGGGGTTCCCCCAAACACATTTGGGAGAAAAATCGAGAGAAGGAGGGAGGACGAGAATCCATAAAATGAGCATCCGCCCTGATAGCGAACGATATTCTGCTTCTGCGAGGCACGTTTATCAGGGAACTCCAATCCGCACAGATAGTAGAAAGGGATTTTCAAGTCAACGGGCGAAACTCCTTTACGACGCAAAACTTTTGCCTTAAAAATTTCAATCGATGAATATTTCCACGGTTTGCTGTCGACGGTTTCACATTTTTGGTAAAGTTCCATTCATTTAGTATCGATATTTTCCATCATTCTCGCCCCGTCAAAATGTCATTTCAAAGCCTTATATAGAGGATTTTGGTGATCCGGCACCCATTGTGTGTCGATGAGCCATCACCTTTCTTCAGGTTTCCAAAAGCCTAAAGAATCGGGTTTTCTTAACATCCAAGATCTTTGAGGGACAGGAAGCCAGCTTCTCTGGATTACCGAATGGGCATATCTTTCACCTGACAAACCTGGCCACCAGTCCGTTTCACTGTCCCCGTTGCAAAAAAAATCTTCTGAGATAGGACAGCGGAGGTGAAATGTCAACAAAAGCCAAAGGAACGCGGGGTTTCCCTAAAGAAAATGGTTATCGCCTCTTAGACAATATTGCACCTAAGTTTTATCACTGTCCCCCATTCCCCGAAGAACGGAAACTTGGAATCACTCGCAATCCCTGTGGTGCCCAGATGACATTTTGGTGTCTCCATCTGAGCTCTCGGAAATCAAGATGGGTATCTGAGCCCCGAAGTAAAAATTAAGTCGAACTAATGCATGCAATTTCAGCCCGTAACCTTCCCCGCGTGGTCATCCCTAGCGTCATCGTCTAGTTACGAACGAAGTCCGTTTGGGGAGCAGAATATTGAGGAGCAACCTCTTCGCGAGTTCCCACGTAAGTCATCTCTTTCCATTTATTTCTTTCCCCCCCTCCTCTCATTGCCCCCATTCCCCCCCCCATTTTCTCCTCCCGTCCTCTGACGTCACGTGTTTCAGACACGCCTCGCAGGTATGCGCAAACAGTTCAGAGTGGATCCTCCTCGCTCAGGTGGACTGCTTTTTTGCGCGTTTGTGCACGAATCCGCGACCGTTAAGATAGTAAATGTTTCAAAAATGTGAACAAATAAACTGCACACATGGTGGGTAAATAATTACCACAGGGACCGTGTTTCAGATAGCCAAAAGGAAATAAAGGTGTTGAATATTTCTGGAGTGAAATAAATTGCAATCAAATGGACGTTTTCCGGTAGGTTTTTGAAAATTTATCATCGCTGTCCATTGATGAAAATGTCCAAGGGGCAAGTTTTAAGGTCCACGTTGACGACAGAGCGGAATGTCTTTTTCGTAACGGTGAAAAGAAGCGGTGTTCTTCGCAAAGTGCAGGGAGTGCACATTTTCTTCGCATGGAAATATTATTCAAGGACAATTTTCACGATATTTACGTGGAGAACTCTCAAAATTTATACAAAATCCAGGCAGCTAAGGAGAATCCGATACACGGCATCCTCAACCGGATCGTTATATTTTTCATTCGTGTCACGCGATGTCCGAAGTCCCGCTTGCGTCATTGGAGTGAAATTGGTTGACATTTTATCTATTATTGCTACCAGTCATCTGGCGGAAAACAATAATTTGAATGGCACCGTCAATTTTAATTTTAAAGTGTTAAATCCGTTATGAAGCGTGAGAATGGCAAGGAAAAATGGTAATTGTGGAACTTTATTTGGATATCAGGCCCTTTGTTGTTCCATGTACCTATCATTTTAGCAATTGCGCTGTGGTAACGTTCATAGAAACAGTCACTTAGGACAATACTAACAGCTCTCTAACACAAAAAAGTTCACTTAAATCTCTTATTTCGAGGAATAGCCTGTCATCTGATTGTAGAATGAGAAGTATATTGCTAATGGCGGAGATGGATAGTATAAATTATCGGAATCGACGTTTTCGAAAGTTTTTTCTTATCTAAGTGATCATTAATGTACGTTGAGTTACATTTGATAGAGAGTAAGCACGTCAGACGGGTTGTATATTTAATAAAATACGGTCGAGAAAATATAAATATGAATTAATGTTTTCTTAAAAGAGTACGAGAACGAAGTCCCATATTTAATTGTCACGGTATAAATGAGTAGAGAGAGAAGAGTTAAATGGACTTACTTTTATAAAAAAATGGTGAATCTACAACCTTTATAAGCTTTGTGTAATGGTTGAAAATTTCTGAAAAAAAGAATTCATAATTTATTTTGTATTTTAAAAGGTGATATTGGATATATTATGCGTCAAAAGTAAGCTGCGACAGCATTTGATTTGGAGAGAAATGATAATTAACAATTGTGATTTCCACTATAGAATTTTTATTCACGCGACCAGAGTGAATAAAAATGCTACAGTGGAAAACGTAATTGTTAATTATCTATTCTCTCCAATGTGGAAAGTTTCCACAAAGGTAAGCCTAAAACTATACGAAACATATCACTACCTTCATTTACTCAGATGTAACCGCCTGTCACTTCGACTAAAATAAAAACATATTCCAAAGGCAGATGATAGTCGTATCTATCGATTCGGTTAACAAACAGTTTTCATT
>NW_027286763.1:70556938-70771938 GCF_022747635.1 Hetaerina americana
TATATATTATATATATATATAAATATATATTATGTATATATATATATATTATATATATAATATATATAATATATATAATATATATATATTATATATATATATATATAATATATATATATATAATATATATATATATATATATATTATATATATATATATATATATATATTATATATATATATATTATATATATATATATTATATATATATATATTATATATATATATATATATATATATATATATTATATATATATATATATTATATATATATATATATATATATATATATATATATATATATATATAATATATATATATATATTATATATTATATATATATATATATATATATATATATATATATATATAATATATATATATATATATATAATATATATATATTATATATATAATATATATATATATTATATATAATATATATATATATATATATAATATATATATATATATATATATATATAATATATATATTATATATATAATATATATATATATTATATATATAATATATATATATATTATATATATAATATATATATATATATATATAACACTTTTTGAAAGACTCACGGACGTGAATAATAATGTATAACACTTAGCACTAGTGGACACAGACAAAAACACAGAAGCACACAAAAAAATAGTGAGTCTCTTTTTTTGTGTGCTTCTGTGTTTTTGTCTGTGTCCACTAGTGCTAAGTGTTATACATTATATATATATATATATATATATATATATATATATATATATATATATATATATATATATATATATATATATATATATATATATATATATATTAATGAATAATATTAACCTTCCAACATTTATACGAAATGAGTCAAGAGAGAGAGATATTATGGTCGTTTAAATGAATATACTTTGTAACTTCCACACAATTTTTATTCGTACTACCGGTTTCAACGCAACGGCGTCATCATCAGGTACCGTCATCACCAAGGTACCTGATGATGACGCCGTTGCGTTGAAACCGGTAGTACGAATAAAAATTGTGTGGAAGTTACAAAGTATATTCATTTAAACGAACATGAACCTCCACAAAGTTGAGCCCGAGACCATAGAATTCAGAGAGATATTATCATTACATCTGATTGTGTGTGCGCGTAAAGACGGTTTGATTAGGCTCACGTTGTTTTTTCAAATGCTCTTGTTTTAATTCTATTTTTAATTACCAATTTCAAATTTCATTTTCTACGAATATAAATGGAGGAAATTTTATCCGAAATGCTCCACCATTAATAAAAATAATAAATTGAAATTAAAAGAGCAAACAATGAAAGGAAAAGAATTTATAAAACTGCTTTGCATCCGACATAATCTTTGACGTTCTCTAAGCTCTAGTAAATCCCTAGGAAGATATGCAGACTTTAGTCTGGAATTATGTTTATTGGATGAAATGTTTTTTACCCGACAAGTTCAAGAGTAAATGTGCATCATTTTTTTACTTGTACATTATACATGTAGAAAAATGGAGTAATAATATTATAATGAATCCAAATACGACTAAACCCAACTCCTCAAACATTTGTGATGCCCTTATGAGGCATATGGTTAATCAAAAAACCGCAGACTATACTTTCACTCACATTATTAGCTTTAATCTATTTTCTCGATATTTTCGATATATAATCCAGTTAGAATTACGCTATTCTAATAAGAAAAGTAGTTCTACGTAGTTACATAATCCCTCCAAGGCGGTGCATTTCAAGTGGTCTGAAGTGGGTAATATATTATTATTATCGGTAATCTACCGGTTAAGGTAGGTTTCGGATGGACACAAGCTGCCGAACGATGCATCGAAAATTTTTGGCTTCTTCTAACAAAATACAACCGGACATTCCTCACTGCAAAAAGCATCTTTTCAATTCCGCATACGGACTTCCTCTCTTCATTCCCTCTAGTATCCTTATCATATTTTTACCCCTTCCTATCTTGCCCAACAGTTTCCACTCCATACCAGTCTTCATCATCCTATTGCCAATTAAAATGCCTTACGTCCGTCTTTCCTGCCCCCTTTGGATCTATCCCAATTATCCTCCCTCGTCTTAACTTCCTCGTTTGTTTTCTTTCTGTTCCCTCCATCTTTTCCATTATTTTTCACACCAGAATTTCAAAAGCCTCCTTACAACCTACACCTATTATCCTGCTTCAATTACCATGTACTAAGTAATCGCAATTAGGAAGTAGGAGAGAAATTCAAGCCATAAGGGGAGGCGACTGACAGCTGAGGTCATTTCCGCCATTAGGAATGAATAGAAATGGAGGAAGGGTGGAAAGAACCCCAGCGTCGGTACTAGCCCTCTCTTGACGAAAGGTGCCAAGGGGTCTGCAGTTTAACGTCCCATCCGACGGACGGCGTACTCACTTAATATACTCTCCACAAAATACCTCAAGTAGGGATCGGGATACTACTTTAATGCTCTACCGCCTCTAGGATTTGAACTTGAGCCCTCTGGGTTGGAAGTCAGTACATACCCACTGTACCATCCTGATCCCTAAAATAAAGTGTACCGTATATCTTCTCCACTCGGTTTGAATTTATGCATTTCTCGCCAGATAAATTTGAAAGTGAATGCTCTTAACTAACGACCGATCAGCTCACTAATATACTATTCATATGGTATGCACATAGATGATTCAGATAGTCTTGATATTGCCAGTTCCTCCACATTAATGAGACAAATATATTCAAGAATCTTTTCAATGAAGGGATTTGCTCTACATCCTTCTTTGGAATTGATCGTTTACAACGCTGCACTCTCAAAGTGAGAGAGTGCGTAACTGATCCCAATAAAAAGATAAATAAAGGGAAAATATACATATTATCATCTCTCGGAAGGGTAAAAAATGAGTTAGGTGACGCTGAGATTCAATCATAGAGAAAAAATTTAAAATTAAGAATTTTACAGAGTCTTCATTTGAGCCATTATTAAGGTACCTATTTAATAGATGTCTTCAGGGGAAAGTACCTGCTGAACTATGTTGAAAAAGTAACCTTTTCATAATTGTTGCATTGTAATGCGCATTAGCGGATGACTCGGCTAAAGTTGCTGTTACGCCATCTCCCGAAGTTCCTTTGAATTTGTCAAAAGTAAACACCCTAGTGTTTAACGTCGGCTTTAACATTAACCTTGTGGACTGTGGAGCAACGCGCAAATCTAAGATTGCTTGTTACGTTGTACGCACGGTTTTTCGACATAGCATCTGGTTTCTTTAAAGATCCTAACATATCAAAGTGCATTGGAATACCTCGGTAGCTTATCTGGTTAAAGCCCTCGGTATCGAGGGATCCCGGTCAAGGCGAATGATTTTTCCAGGTTGAAATTGTAGCATTGCTTTTCATAATGTTTTTACAATGTTATTGTGTTTCTGTATTTTCACAATGAATTATTGCACCAAGTGACCATAGTTACTTAATGGAAAAAATAATAGAATCCCCGTTTCAGTAAAAAGTTTCCTTTTCTTATTTTTAAACATCTACGTGAACTGAGTTTGTCATTTTTGAACCGATTATGAATGAATCATAGTATCATAGTCCTTCTTTTAATAGGCATTAATTTTCTTCTGTGCCCATTTAAAATGTATGAGTAAAAACACATCCTTTTTCTTAGTCTCCTCCTTTCCATACTACAGGGTGCGTTCCGAAAGTAATGCAATTGCATATTTCCTTCCATA
Source organism: Hetaerina americana (assembly GCF_022747635.1). NCBI lineage: Eukaryota > Metazoa > Arthropoda > Insecta > Odonata > Calopterygidae > Hetaerina > Hetaerina americana. Next base: position 70,560,658 of record NW_027286763.1, read on the forward strand.
TTTAATGCGAGGCTTCATTTTGAGCTGAATATTTTTTCTGGTAGCCTTGTAATTAGAAAATGGAAGAGCTCCGAATCTTTAATTATCTGTCGCTTAATTTGTTTCTTTACTTGTGGCATTCATGCGTCCAAATGGTAGAATTGATGAACAAATAAATATTCTAAAACATAGCAATAAAATGCAGTGAAAATAGTTAAATAAAAGATTTGCCGTCCGATTCCTTTGATGCTGCCATCGGTGGTTCTTTTTGGCTCTTTTTGTTCGTATTTTTTAGCTATGGAGTCCAAGTTTTTTGACCTACCGAGGAAGTAGTAAAATAAATAGGTACATAATTCAATACTCTAATATTGAAATGACATTGAGCCAAAAATAATGAAGTATTAATGTCAGAACGCTATCAAGACTTATTTAACGAAAATTGAGAGAGGAATTCTGTTTTAAATTCAGGTATGAAAATATACAGTTTAGTAGGTTGCGATCAGGTCTGCATGTCGCACAGGCATGACTTAACGACATTAGAGAAGGGAATTAATAAATTTAGCAACCCAATTTCAATTCCTGTGACGAATTACCTCAAATTTTTCCCGCATAATACTCATCGCCGAAAATCAATAGAACGAAGGATTACTAATTGCAACGAAAAAAAAAGAAATAAATAAATAAATGTGCACAAGTCGTGTGAGCTTGGGTGCTCGAAATTAATCTTACGAGAATCATATCTGCCCAATATTTAATTGACTTCACCTCTGTATTGATCGTGGAGTTTAATTTTCTGCATAATCCAATCAGTATGTTGAATGAAAAAGGAGAGAAAAGAGAGGAAAATCTGGGTACTTTGAAAGTTAAATTTTGATCATTGGCATGCCATTAAAAAGTAAGCGCAAACTTATCTTGCGGGATGCAACAGCGCAGCCGTGTGCGATCGCAGCCCTCTACAAAGTAACCGGTTGCACGACCGCAAAGAGCGGTCCTAATTAGATGACGTGAAAACCGGAGAGAATGAGGAGGGATTGGACTGTAAAATTCAAAATAGTTCGAAAAAGTCCTCCTCAGTTGTCGAGCAGAAAGGAAAAGGCTGCGGGAATTTTTCAAATCACCGGGAAAGACACAGAAAACGAGTTCATGAGCCGACGTGTAATGAACACCTTTGAAGATGTCTCCCGGACAAAAAAATAATTCTTTTCCATCATAACTCCTTGAGAGAGGGACGTTGGGGGCGGAAATAGAGAGGGAGAGAGAGAGAGAGAGAAAAGGATAAGGGAGAAATATATATATGTATAAATAAATAAATGGGAAAGGAGTTCGAGGGGGAATTAAGGGGGGGAAATTTAAGCGGATGCGAAATTAGAGGGGGGACGTTTAAGACAGAACTTGCCTCCGGAATTGAATGACCGCGAGAATCGCATTATACATACGTAAGTATATGGCGGATATGTACATATGTAGTCAGTTTTTATTTTAATGAAAAAGAGGAGGTGGAAGAAAAAAGAGACAGGCCGAGAGAGGAGACGTAAAAGGTGGAAGTACCTATGGGGGTGGAAAAATACAGCACGAGGCTAGGAACGGTGTGGGTATTTCGCGGAAGCGGCGAGGTTATGGGGAACCGAGGGAGGGAGTGGGAAGAAGTGAGATTTCGCGAATGCGGAGGGGGGGGGTGGCTGCATGGGGAGCGCAAGGGATAGGGGATGGAGGTCGAAATGATAAGAAAGAGATGGTCGGAGGAGGAGATTTTTACTAAGAGGTCGACTGGAGTGAGAGGAACTGGATGATATCTTTCCCCCTCCTCCTCATCCTCCCTTCATTAAGGCGAAGAAGGGATTACCTATAGTGTGTATATAGTACGACTACAGTCTCCTCAACCTCCGTCCCCTTTCCTGCCCCCTCCACATCCCCACACACCCCAACGTCACATTTAAACCCTCCACCCCGTCAAATTCTTTCCCCCACTGCCCCGCACAACCCTCTCCACTTCACCCTCCTTAAGGAGGGAAGCTTTCCCTTCATTTTATTCATTCTAATCTTTTATCATATTTTTTTCGAGGACGACGGAGTGAGGTTTTTCTCCGGAGGCAGGACGGGATGGAAGGGGGGAGGAAGACGGTTTCCGCTTTATGTACCCCTAACTCCCCCCACACCCTTACTACCTCTCTCTCTATCCATCCCCTTCCCTTCACCCTCCTCCCTTCGTGCCCAATACTTCTCACTACAGCTCTTCCTCACCCACACCCAAAAAAAACCATCTCCACGTTCCCAACCCGAAGCAATTTGCCGTGGGACGGCCGGATGGGGGTAAGGGAACGAAAGGGAGTGAACGTTCTGTGGAAGGGTAAATGGAGGGGTGCACACCCTGGGAAGGGCGGGTTGGGGGGGATCAACTAGATAAAGGGCGCTATTTTGGAGAAATCAGGAGTCGAAGGAAGAAGTCTTGAGTGAGGGGGAGGAGATTGGCGGCGGGAGAATCGGGGGACGAGACCGGGGGTTGGCGGTGAGGGATAAAATAAAGACGGGGCGGAGAGTGGAGCGGGCGGGTGCGGTGAATGAGCGCGGGAAGAACCTAGGGGTTCTCCTCCTACCCACCTCCACCTCTCTATCCTCTTTCCCTCCGCGAGAGAGGAGATGAGGGCAGCCGGAGGGGAGAATGGCGGGGAATAGAGGAGAGAGAGAGAGAGGGAGCGATGGTGTCGGCTCTTTTTTTTCTCCCTCTGAAGGATAGTAAGAAAAGGAGGAGGAGAAGATGAGAGTGGAGGGGGAGGGCCTCCGTCATTTATTTTTACCTTATTTAATTGGAAAAATCGGATTACATTCATTATCTTTCGGCTCCTTACCCCTCCTCTTTACCGCCTTCCGACTTCCTCCCACCTCATCTCCCTCCACGCACACACACACCTCTTCCCTCCCCTACCCGTTGCCCACCCTCCGCCTTCCAATATCCCTAAACTCCTGATCCTCACGAAATGTCTTCTGCCCTATTCATTCCACCCTTACTAATGTTCCCGCTCCCACGGAGGCTTCCCATCTCACGGAGAGGGGCGAGTCAAGTCCTTTCCTCGCAAAGGTGTTCCGGAGGATGGAGTCTCCTGTCTTAACCCTCTCAACCCCTGCTCCCCAGCCCATGGTCTCCCCCTTCCTCCCCCACCTCATCAGCCACCTCCTCCAAAGCCCTTTTCCAAATCGTAGACTTCCATCTTTCGCGTTTGGACCGCTCACCCCGTCCCACCTATTCTCAAGCAGTCGGAATCACTTATTCGGTTATTTTTGGAAACGGTGCCATTTTCTGTTTCCACCCTGAGTTGGCATTGCTGCAGTTCCTTCTGTACCTACGCCGAGAGCCTGAGTTCATATCCCGGCGATGGCGTACGCCGTTCGGCGTTATTCTACGGATGGGTTAGTTGTGGAGGGTACACCGTAAAAATTTGCTGGGCCCAATAGTGGCGGGTTATCACTCACCTGTTCTTCCAGAGGTCGTGGGTTCGAATCCTGATTAATGGAGTCTCTATCAACTATGGTGTTTGTAATGTATCATGTGATTTCATCTTGAAAATTTCAACATGACATACGTAATTAAGGTTTGTGTCTGCGTACGTTAAATCAAATATTGTCTAATATTAAGCACATATCCGTCACTTAACTTCGTACTTAGTACTTTCATATAGGGAAAGTCAATGTCAGTGTAAATTTTCCATCTATCATTCCGTATCCCATTGATGTATCTCACCTCAATTTTTGATGGGCTGAACTGAACTGTGCTAAATTGAATTCGAAGAACACTTTCACCATGTAGTGTGTGTGGTGTATGGGATCTTTTGATCCTTGCCTCTCAGGGTTTAGCAGAAAAGTGTTCCATTAAAGGAGAGTCGATGGGCTGGAAGGATATCAGGAAGTTCATCCGTATTGATATCAGAAATTTCGCCCCGTTGCACTTAGTTTTATGCTTTTGGTAGGACGAGGAGAAATCCTGAAAAAGATTACGCAACACAGTGGATTTCTCTTCCGACTAAATAATTTTTTACGTCGATATGTCAAAGGGCCACGGGAGTGGAAACATGTATTGAGAAAAGTGGGAGTCTCTCAGCCAGACGCCCTGTAATAGGCTTTAAGGGCATAACGTAGTAATGGATAAATTTCAATCCTTACAATTAATTGTTTAACTGGTATTACCTACTTGAAGTTTTGAAAATAAGTAGAATTTGTTACAATATAATTTCATTGCAATAAACCTCGTGGTAAGGTAAATTTTATAAATTAGTTTTTGCATAAAATAAACGAAAAAATGACATGTATCATCAAACCATCCTGCACATCGGTGAAGACAATTCAATCAAATTTGACGAGGCATTATGCTAACATCGGCGAAAATTAAATGTAAAATAATGTAAGTATTAAAAATAGTGAATTCAATTTACTAAATATTTCCTTACTACGAGATCAATTTAAACTGCCTTTATTGAATTTTAATATCGTATATAGTCGGTTGTTAATGTTTTTTACTCAGTTGTTTGAATGGCCATTGCCCACTGAATATTCCCTTGATTAGTTCTTTTCGATTATTGAAGAAATAAGTATCCTTCGAGTTTGCGAAAAATTTGATTAAATTTTTTTAATTTCATGTTTAAAATGTAAAAAAAACTGCATTCTGGAAATGCAACATATTTTTTTGTTTTCTAAAACTGTACTGGAGAAATTCGAGTAATCGAATTCCGATAATACTTTCGCATGTCTGGGATGACGCATTGAAAGTACCATATTTTCGGAGTAGGCCCGTATTTGTAATTTGTAATCCTTCCTTCTTCAATTTCGCTCTGGAGAATTTCTGGGTGCAAACATTGTTCCAACCATTCCTAAACTACTTTGGTCGAATGGGTTAATTAGCAGGACGGTTTTTTCCGCTTTTTTACATTTTTCCTCTCCTTTGATTGAATGGCCCCTTTTACACTCGCAGATTAAATATTATGATATGCTAATTTCTGACAAATTTAGTTACATTAAATCGAGTAGGTAATGGTCTCATCTGTCTTGCAGTCGTGGGCTAGGCCGCCCTCATATTTCTTCATGTTATTTCTTTCTGTTATTTGATTCTTAGGAGGAATATTACTCTCACTGTTCCATCCACATACCGTAAGTAAGACATTATACCGTCAACGTGTCGATTAGTCTTCCCTTTCCATTGATTTGAGTATTTTTTTTGTAATTATTGGATTCGTCAATTTGAACTTCATTAAGCTCTTTCGACATCACATTTTCATTGCTTTCAATGTTTTCTCTGCCTTCGTCCATGCCTTGCACCTACACAGAAATAAAACCTTGGGTGTGCCATGAAGTCATTAATTTGTTATTCAAAGCATTACGGAAAAATATTCCGTACATTGAATGCGGGTTCATCGTGAGAACATTATCCTTCGAACAGTCCAAGAAAGCTAAGCTCTTGAGGGAAAAAAAAGAAATTTTTGTGGCCTCACTTCAGATGACATAATATTCGTTTCAAATGCCTACCAACTGTTTTCCAACTCTCATGTATTCCTTACAGTTTTTGGCAAGTGTTTAGCCTACACTTTACGCAATTAATTCCATTCTGAAAAATAAGCTGCTTAATGAAACAGCTGTGGTAAACTTTATATTTAACAAACGAGAGAAATTTTTCATCGCGCTTGAAGGTTTCGCTACCATTATTATTTATTGTTTCTTATTTGAGCCTAATTACTTCTTTTGCATATATCATATGACAAGGGTGTTTTTAGACTATGCTTGCAATAAATTCTACGAAAATCTAGAAAACTTGAGCTCTATGGCCTCGTAAAATAACAAGTTGAAAGAAAATCTCCTATGGCCGTAAGAAATTAGCCCCACTTTGATTTGTGACTGGCTTAAGTAGTTATCAAAAGATATAATAAAATTCATATATAAGAAATGGTATTTATAGAACACTACTAACACTATATCAAGCTTACTCTTGGGAGAATAATATGCAGGAATATGTGATAAGGTGACAGTATTATTTATCATTACTAAATCTCCAATATAGTATTATGCTTTTATGTATACAGGATTCTTATGGAATCAGTATTATTTCAGAATTAGATAGAAAGCAGATAGGAGATTTGTGTAAATATTTTGCAATAAACATTCAAATTGTATTGACACTGGATTTTTACTATACGAGGGTGGTTCATTAAGTACCCGTGTTTGACGGGCGTTTCTGAGGGAAGTTTATGTTATCATCGTGTGATGCCATCTATCAAACGACAGTGAAACAAATTTTAGACTAATTTAAAGGTTTGGATTTGGCAGCCATTCGAGTAAGACGTGTTTCGTGATTTTCGCTAAAATGGAAAAAGAGCAGTATCGTTCGGTAATTCGCTTTTTGTTTTTGGTTGGGAAGAAATGCGAGGAGATCAAAGCGAAGTTGGATGCTGTTTATGGGGACACTTCGCCATCTATGACCACAGTTAGATATTGGTTCAACGAATTTAAACGTGGGCGAACATCTGTTTTTGATGAGGAGCGACCAGGACGCCCGGCAGACGTGGTTGCCGAGGAAATCATTTAAAAAGTCCACGCCATATTTCTCGCTGATCGACGAACGAAAGTGCGCGTAGTAGCAGAGGTCGAGGGTGTGACGACTGGAACGGCAATTAATATTTTACATGATGGCGATGAAAAAATTGTCGGCCCGATGGGTGCCACGATTGCTCACAGTGGACATTACGGGGGATCGCTGCCGCATCCCCCGTATTCACCCGATCTGGCTCCCTGCGACTTTTTCTAATTCCCTAACCTGAAGAAATGGCTCGCGAGAAAAATATTTAGCTCAAACGAGGAAGTTTCGCCGAGAAAGAGGGGTATTTTACAGAGTTTGACAAATCCTATTTTTGGAGGGGTTAAAAAAATGGCTGGAACGTTGGGAGAAGTGTATCATTCTAAAAGGGGACTTATGTTGAAAAAAAAGTGTTTTTGAAAAAATGGTTTCTTCATTTCTAACACGGGTACTTATTGAACCGCTCTTGTAACTAGGACGCGAATTTCTTGCTAGGTAAGGATTAAAATGCCATCTACTCATCTTATTTGACTTGAAGGCAGATCTATTTTAAGACATCAGTGACGCCTCATTACTTCACTGTAAACTTTTATCACAGATTATGAATATAAATTCAGAGAGAGACTTTAGAATGGGCAGACTGCATTTGAGATTTTTCGAAGAATAGTTATCATCGAAATGTGACAGGATATAAATCGATAGATAATGGTCTTAATTTGTAGACTTTAAAACAATGAAAAATATACTCTTGCGGCACATCCCTTGTCTTAGGTCAACGTGTACTATTTGAAGTGGAGAACTGTAATGTATATAACCGTGGTTGTAATTCCCGCTACTTTTATCCTTAGAATCTTTTAACTTTTTCAGTTAGTTCTTTTCCTTATAGTAGATGTGGAATGGATCGTAAAAACATCTACACCGGAGTTTGGGACCAACACCTTCAAAGTAGTGACTCGCAGGAGTTTGTTGATTTAGGTGCCAAATGCTAAGATACCTCGCGCTATATAGGTCTTAATGTTGAGCACAACGATCGATTACGTTCCGCTTTAACAAATAGTAGGTACAAATACAGATTCTTTATCGGAAAAAATTACTCGTAGAATTAATTTCATCGATGAAAGTAAATTTTGTTATTTCTCCCCAATTATTTTGAAGTTATAATATTTATTGGAGTTAAGTGAATTAATTGATGGAATTTCACTGAAATATATCTAAGTACAAGTATATTTAGTTCAAATTTCACATGAGCAATTCAGCGTGGGTATTTTTTTCCTAAATAATAAGTGGTCAAAATGTTATGAAGATAGTAATTTACCGTCGATTTGGGGAATAGATAACCATTATTCGTAATTTTAGTTTTCCGTCAAAATGATTTCGTATCACTGAACCGCCGGTAGCAAGTCGTTCATTCCAATAATATTTTAAATTTTTTTGAGATTGTAATTTGGAGAATTTCATTTGTTGAATCGGCTCGATGGAGGATGTACATGTAGCTGAAATTTTTAAAATGAATTTCTACTCAACACTATTTCTTTGCAGGACGGAATATGTAGATAGGAACACAAAATTGTTTTGGTTACTTTATAGAATTTTTTATGTTTAAATCAGGTATTTTGCAATGTACAAAAAAATTTGGTAGATCATTTTTCTCTAAATTTCTAGCAAATATTTTTTCTCTGGACCTTTTTTCTCCGAAAAAAAATATTGTATTTTTTCCCCATAAGCTTTCCAAGATAAAACGGTTGTACTATCGGTTGCAGTATGTGTCATTGACCATGATGATATAAACTTTCAATTGGATTATTTCACTTATCGTTTAATTGGATGTCATGATGTGCTAACTGCAGAAATCGCTAGATCCAGTTAAAAGCCTCCTTAAGATTCCCACCAGTATTATTCTCCCAATAATGTAGAGGCCCCACGAATCAACAGGAACTACCAATTCTAAGAGGGGCGTAATTATAAAATCAAATTAAAGTGACAACTCTTCCAAAGACTTCGCGATTATATACATTATATTATTGAGACATCCGATTATTGAAGTAAGGTTAGGTATCAAAATTTAGGTTCCAGTAAAACATTACTCAGTAAGAACTGTAAAATAATCCCAACATGAGGCTATATTTTACTCGTAGAAGGTGCATATCTAAAATGTTAAGAGTAAATATGAACACCTGGAAAAAAAAGTCGAAAAATATGCATTTGATTTGAAAAATATTATATATTATTAGTACCGGTTAATTGGACTGTCATATAAATAACTCTTGGAGTAGGGGGAGTTGGAGATGTGGAGAGGAAGAAATCTGCAAGCAAGATTTGCAAAGATGAAAGAAATAGCTCTATGAGACACATCGATCGATCGATTCGGAAAGAGCGAGAAAGAAGACAAACTAGCAACTGAAGATTATGATGAGGGATGGGAGTCGAAGAATTTACAGAGGGAACTGTCATGGAGCAAGAAAATAGAGATGGCTGCAAGTAGGAGGCTGAAAAAGTCAGTTTTAAATTTATCTGCAGAGGGATGAACGAAATATAATCGCACAAGGAAGTGAAAATATGAATAAATGTTGAGAGTGGAAGAAGAAATATTTATGAAATAGCTAGTCATTGACTTATCCTGCAGGAAAGGAAGGGAGAGGTGCAATGTGGAGAAAAATGAAGAGAAGAATTTTCTTTGTTCATTTTGGTCTGAGAAACAAGTGTTCGTTGTATCATTTCCGAAAGCCTGTCGGCAATTACCGGCGTGACAAGACTTTCGGAAAGGTGACAGTGTAATTTGACAGCCACTGGCTGGCAGATCCTTGGACTGCAATAGTTGTATGTTGATCTTACATAATGGTTGATGGGCATTAGTGCCCATCAGCCATTGAATATGACCATAGCGCATATCTTCACCTTTCCCCAATATTGAGCGCGCCGGTGGCTGTCCACAGATTTTTGGAAATAAGAGTAAATCTATTAAAATATTAATCTTCTCTGACGTAAATTTCCGGAGACACGATTAATATTTCGTCGTTATACTAGATCTTATACCCTGCAATCGGAATGAAATGAACATTTGCTATCGTTGTTTCCACTCCCTTATCTTCGCCCTTCCCCCCGTTAAGTCGAGGGTTGACCGAGAAAGGAATCGACTCCGGAGAGATGAACCCCGAAAGCTCTTCACTCGGGTGACCTCCCCGGCGCGACCGCATCCCCTTGATGGACGGGCGGACGGACTGCGGCGAAGGCGGTTTGAAATACGACTGCCCCTTCGCCCGCCTCCGCGATCTTCAAACCTCCCCCCCTCTTGTGGACGTAACGAACCCGCACTAATTGATAAGTCACAATTCTCCCTCCCTCACATAACTTCTCCCGCTCGCGTATCCTACCGATTCATCTCTTACCCCCGAAACACACACGAACATCCCCCGCCACGGTCATAACGCCCCCACCTTCCCCCTCGTAACCTCATTCTCCTTTTTCCCCTTTCCGTCCCATTAAGCTCCGATCCTCCCCTTCAAGACCTCCACACACCCCAGTCATCCTCGGCCTTAAACCAAGCGACCCCCCACCCCACTCATCCTCTCCCATCTAACACCACCCGCCCCCGAGATTTCACCCCTTCATCCAAGAACGTCCACACACCCTCAAACACACACACACACGCGGAGTGGTGAGCCCTCTCCCTCCTCCCCCGCCCCACTCCGCCCATCCAATCTTCTTCCCACCCCGCGTTAATCCTCATCCTCGGGAAGTATTTCTGTATTAGGTCCACCCGTGGCGTTCTCCTTCTCCTTAGCTCGCCCCCCTCCCACGTACCTCTTCCCCGCCCAACCCCGCTGCTCTCCTCCCCCCTCCCCAGGATCCCGTCCTCCTAAGACGCCGGGGCTCTCCGCAGCCGTTGCCACCCTCTCCAACTCATCTCTTCCTCCTTTAATCCGATTATCTTTTACGGCGAGGCTGTAAAAATAATGGAGCTCCGTTGACTCTGTATGATTTCGCGGGAGGGAATCTTAGAGGGATAAGGGAGGGATGAGAAGGAGAGGCCGGGGTGGGCAGGAGGGGGGAGGTTTGCAGAGGAGGAGGAGATGGTGGGGCTCCGTCCCCAATCGCAGTCACGGCTTATTATTAAGGAGTTGGCGCGCTCACTATCTTCTCCGACTCACTCACCCGAGTTGGACCACGAGACCCTCCCCAACTCCTCTAGACGGGAGGTGGTTGGGTGAGGGGGTGGGGGAGAAAAAAATATAATTTCCGTCATCTCACTCCTCCGGTCGCCCTTGCTCTTGGTGTGCCATCGAGAGGGAGAGAAACGGAGAGCGACCCCTTGGTGTGTCGGGGAGTTGACGGCGGCGGCGGCGGTGCTGGCGTTTGCCCTCCCTTGTCCCACTTCTCCCGCTCTCGTCAGTCCCTGGCGAGCTCCTCGCGGCTTTCGGGGGTGGTGAGGGCGGTTGGGAGGAAGGGGGAGGGAGGGGATTCAATCCGCCCTCGGAACCCACGGAATCGCCAGCCTCCCCGGAAATAATCATTTTGACGAACCTCATTTGTCATAAAAAGATCTAAGGAATGAGGGAGGGGGTGGGAGGGAGTTCGGGGGAAAGATCTCGAGGCCCGATCGCCGGGGTAGTTTCCCCGGCTAATCCCCTAGATGCCCCTGTCTCACCCTTCCTCCCCCTCCCCATCCTCCTCCTCCCCTAGCTGCCTCAGCGATCGCACTCGAGTAAATCTTCGCATTACGGACAGGAGTAAAGTGAATGCGAGTATTCCGGTGTGTCTCCACCTTCGGACAGCCTATACGGTCGCGTCGTACGCTGGATTAATGCAAATCGTATGAGCTTAACGCCGACGCGGAATAATTCCAGCCTCGCATCACATTGGTAGGCGCGACCGCAATGAGAAGTTAGGGGAAAGTGACTGTGCGGTAAAGAGGATTTTCTTTTATTTTTTCTTCCTGCAATTCGTGATGGCAATAGGAGTACTTAACCAATCCACGACCAAATCATTGATGACCCCATGTCTGGGCACCTAAAAACCTCTAAGAGAAGTCATCTTTGAATTAATCAAGGCATTTGCACGCATTTGAAGATATGAATGTCTCAATTGTGACCAGAGTTGATTTGGGTGTCCTCATTTCAGTGATGTCTTCATTGGACGGGATGACGCTGGTATAACAATGGTGACAGGCTCTAATTTTTGGAAACTAACCATTATGCGAAATATTATCATTTTAATTTTTCGCAGCTGTTCATTTCGTACAGAGTGTTTAAATACTGGCACGTCATCCTTAGATGAAATACAACTGCGGAGAGCGTACATAGGGTAGAATCGGGGTGGGTAGGGTTTAGAGAGAGGGATTGGAGAGGTGGTGTGGATAGGGTTGTTATCAGTTGTCGAGCGGTGATAATTTTTATCAAAGGTTTATAAATTTAGCGCCGCCACCGTAGGCTTGAGCCGTTTAAGGCCTTTGGCATTTGCTAAAATTCAGTCGTATTCACTCGAAGGCCTGCGGTCATTGAAAGGAAAAATATATCAAGCCAATGGCGAGTCTCATTCTGACGGTGTCTAAGATATATGCTGACAACCGTTTGGAATCAATTTCCGCATAAAATCCCTCGGTTTTATCCTCCCTGATGAAGTCTTCAATTAAGGAATTAAAGTGATGATCAGAATTCAGCTAGTTATAGAGCGAGTATTCTCTAAGTAATTGTGCATATCGAAGCTAACAGAACCCACTGATGCTTGATATTACACGTTGTCTATCTTATCCATTGGGATCGTAGATTTTCGCGGCGTTCAGATGAAAGAAACGAAAAGATGGAAGAAAAAGATGAAGAAAGTTGTCAGAAAAACAACCTACGCGGTGAAATCCCGAGAATGGAGCGTCTTTTATCTTATCCATTATATGTATTCTTGGAGTTAGGAGTTCTAGCGTCTGAGAACATTAAACGCCTATTTTGAAACAAAATTAAAAGTTTAAATTTCTTTCCCCGCTAGACATTTTTCACGAGCAAAATTTCATCACCAATAATTTCAAGGATGGTATCTCGAAATTATTGCTCCCCTGCTTTCCCTGTATAACTCTTCCTTATGGCATTACTTATTCGTCAGAAAAATATTTGGTGTACTGTATTTTGTCTTCGTGTAGCTAAAATGCGTGTTCATTCATGCAAGGTACCTCGGTCCAATCATGAGGTACCTCGACAGCGTTAGTCATTATTCGCGTTTTCAGATTTTGAGTGAGTAAGCAATTGCCTTTATGGAAACAGGGGTGTATAGATATTTTTCAGCTTAAGTATTAGCCTTCTGGGAAAAATAACTTAAAGAACAACCGATTTAAATTATTCCGTATGTAGTCAAATTTTTTCATAATTTCCTTCGAAAAAAATTGGGCTCTGGAAGACCAGAATAAAGTTACTCCACTTATGTTCAAGCATACTGTCAATTTCCTTGCTCTTGTGTATGAACTATTAACATGGTTATCGTGTGATTTCCTGAAAGTTTTCTTTGTCCGCAATTATCAAGAGTTACCGTTTTGATTTCATAGATTGCGGTTGCAAGTGGTCCTTTCCATATTTTCTTTGTTTCTATTTCATCGAGGAAACATTAAATCAAAAGACTTGTGGGTAAATATTCTAGAAATTTTTTAAGTAATCTAGACTCATAGTAGGTGATGATGCCCTTAGTCCATTTTTCTGCCGCTTATAAATAGTTGTTGAGTGTTAATGAGCTTCAAACCTTTTCTAAGACTACGCAGTTGAAGCTACGAGCTTGTATTTATGGTGGTAAGTCACGCTGTCCGTAAGAAGGCTTTGACCTAACACTAGCGCTCCTATTGTTTGTTGAAAAAATAAGTTTACCGTAATAATAATACGCTCACGTGCCTTTTTTACTCTTTTCAAAGCAGCTGTAGTACGCAACACTATTAGCTGAGCAAATATCAACCAAAAAAATTAAACTATATTTTTACCTTCTGGTTACACAGTGACCAATTGAATCTGTAAGTTGTCCTTAGGGCACAATCATAATTTTGTGATATACTTCTCTCCCTCTCCTACTTTTGATCCAAGTTCAGTTGAATATTTAATCAGTCTTTTCATTTCAGTCATTTATTTCCTTTCATTTGATTCCATCTGCTTTACTTATTTTTTTTTTTACTTTTTAATAATTCGCAAAACTTGGTGCTCTCCTCTTACGCATTGTGCGGGGTTTTAACCACAAAATAATTTTTCCTGTAGGACTCTGAATGGCAAATATGGGATTGAATATTTAATTAAATAGAAAAACGTGATTATACAGACACCGATTGAGATGTCCTACGTGCATGGGTGAGTGGACCAAGAAAACTAATCAAACCATGAATTTTTCGCGTCGAGAAATAATTAAATTGGGGAAATCCTTAATTTTGACTTAGAATTTTTGCTCCTGCTTTAATATATTAAGAAAGGAAAATATTTTCCAGGATCCGATCCGCGTGCTGTCCCTGTCAAACCGAGGATTGGAGGGCTCATGAGAAGGTTGCACCACTACGTGACGGTTCCATTTTATTTCCGACCTCCCCGTCGCCTTCATTTGTCTTAACTCCCACCCCAGAAAATCCACCCCTCCTCGCGGGCCAAGAATCAATGTCATCTTCTTTATCATGTCCTAAGGAGTTTCCCCCGCCACTCCGCCTTCCTCCCCCTCTAAATTCCCCATCCCCGCGCCCGTCTTTAAGGACTTCCCCGCTGGATGTCGGCTTTCCTACCTCCTCTTCCCCCCCCAACCACCGTCCCCTCCCGCCCCCACAGCCTACCCCATCATCTCCCGAGCTTTCTTTATCTTCTCCCGCGGGGATGGCATGAGGCCTTCCCCCGGTTTCCGCCTACCCTCCCGACCCGCCTACGCCAACCGGTCCCGCCCCCGCCGTCACCGTCCTCCCGCTATTTTTTCCTCATCTTCCACATTTAGCTGCAAACCCCTTGTAATGTCAAGGACTCGCGGGCGATCATTTCCTCCCCTCCCCGGACTTATTATTTTCATTTTATTTTTTTTATTTATCATTCTAATCCTCGCTCCCCGGCACGCATGTGAGCCATATGTACGGACGAGTCTCCTCCGCTGGGCAACCAAAGTTGATGAGAGTCAGAGACGCCGCGATACCGAAGCGCATTATAGACTCTGCCCGAAGATCAGTGGCTACGGGTTAAAATTTGCGTTTCAAAGGCCTTCTAATGGCCGATACTGAGGTTTCCAAGTCCACCCCCGTACCGACTCCGTCCTAGGGATGACTGAAAAATATTTCCCCTCCTATTAATAAGTCTAAATATATATTTATTCCAAAAAACTAATGTATAAGTACGCCATTAGATTGTTGTTTTGCAGATTTCAAAAGTGGCATACAGGTACATGTACTCGCCCTGATGAATCGTTTTTTGAGTAGTATTACTTTTTAGAGGGCGTTGCAAAATATATTCAATTTGATATTGTTATGGGTGTCGCCTAACAGTATACTAGTATATCTGCCCTCTGGGATGGGTGGGTATTCAGTAAAAGTAGGATTTTCGGTCATTGAGTAAAGGAAAGATGGTGAAGAGGAATCAAAATTAGCCTACTCCTACCCAGGGGCGCCAAGGTGTCCATAATTTAACGGCTCATCCAACGGACGGCGTACTCCCAAGTGCTCTCCACATTCGTGGCACCCAAGTATGGATCGGGATATCTCTGATAAACTCTTCCACCACTGGGATTCGAACATGGGCCATGGGGTTGGGTAGTCGGTTATTATTACTAAATATGGTTATTTGACGCAACAATAAATATGTTAATGATTTATAATGTGACCTTAATGCATTAGCGTTAAGCGCAATAAGACTGCTTTTAAGGTCCATATAGACCTTTAGGTTAAACCTTGGATTATCAAAATTTTGTAAGTTTTGAAATGAGTGAAAGAAGTTTTTTTTAATAATTTCTCTGCGATTTAAAAGTAGTTGCGCTTATATATAATTTCACTTGCAGTATTTTATAATTCCGAAATTTCATCCAGGCAAACGCGCCAAAAAGCGTGCCAAATGGTCAACAATGAAAAATTCAAACTTCAAAAATTTTTTTTCTGCGTATTCCCCATAAATACCCTTTTATTATTTTTCGTAAATTTTTATCAAGCAAAATGGTGAAATGAAGGCCAGAGTGGAATTATATATTTTAAATATGCCTGCCACTTCCAAAACACCAACTAATCATACATGAAATTGAAAGATTTCTTCAAATTTCTCTCCTTAGACAAATGTTGAATGGCATCATCAGGTATTAATTGAAATCTACATTTTCATATCAACATATGTATTGTAAACACCCAAGAATGATGAGTTCGAAGAAGAAATAAAGACGGGAATGCTTGTTACTCGAATGGGTGTGCGGAGTAAGGGGCGAAACGTAGGTGAATGGGAGTGAGAGAGCTCTATGGGAAATTATGGTCGCACACTAGTGTTTTTTAATTACAAATTCATAGTGCATAGAGTAGGAATGGGTGCATTGAACGAATAAAATGAGAGTCAATTCAACATGGTCCTGTTTCTCCAAAAGTAAACATTGCTGGTACTCATTCCAATATGCAAGTTTTGCTAGCGTACGGTGAGCTCTTAAAGAAACTATTCATGAAAAATTTCATATTTTATTCAATATTGTTTTACGCATATTAATTTGGTTGACCGGATGGAGGAGTGATTCATAATTCTCTGTATAAATTATGCCATCGAAAAATGTTTCCTACTTAACGGAAGTGCGTAGGATTTTACGGTTAATAAAAGAATGAACATCGGGGATTGCGAAGTGTAATGCAGGAGGCATACAGTATAAGGAGGTAGGGGCGAGGGAGGACGGGAAAATCTAAAGAAACCTTGAGGGGAGTGGCGTCAGGCGTCGTTGAAGAAAAGTAAGCCTCGCTGACACGAGCGAGGAATAAGAAAAGGAAGGGGGTTAAGAAGTGTGAGCGGTATTAATGTTCATGCTTCCGGATAATGCGTTGGAACAAAGGAGGATTTTTTAAGATCACGCGTCTTGGGATGCATTGCAAGTCGTGTGGGAAATTCTCTTCCTTCGAGTGAGAAAGGGTTTTGGCTCAAGGAGGTGCTGGATTCTAAGAAAGGGTGCAATGAGTCAATCCTGAGGGGGAAAAGATATACTCGAAGAAAAAGAGAAATACAGGACTTTTTTTTTTTTTTTTTTTGTTTTCTGGCGATGGGGAATGATAAGTATTTGGATTCGAGATGTCGTCTTAAGGAATATTCCTCCCTGTTTTCCTTTGCTTTTCATCTAGCTCGACTACCAGGAATGCCTTATTTCCTTGTATGGCCACCACGCGTAATACCAGAGCTTTTCAGTTTTGCTGCCTAGCCTCCCATATGAGGGTAGTGTGGATATTTTAATCCTGAATTAGTAATATCGAGTAAAATGTTTTTTCGAAAATTTAACTCTAAATTTTATTTGTTACGTTTTTGAGTCTATGTTACCTTGACGTTAATAACTTTCAGGTACCAATTTATAATATTTGAAACCTGTATTATTTCTTCGTATGGGTATTTTATTAAAATGCATTTACACCAGAAGCCTTTCATCCGGATTATTATTCAATGATCTCCAGTGCACTTGGGAAATATATTATGTTGTTTCTGCTACTTAGATGAAGGCAAAAAATGAAAATTTCCAGAACAATAAAAAATAAAGCATGTGACCCCAAAAACGGAAAATCCTTCGCAAAAGGACGTGGTATGAGGAAAAGGTTCAGTAAACTCAACAAACTTGAGTGAACGTAAAAAATTAAGTAATTTGCTTGTACGAAAACCCGTCTAGCTAAAATGCTTGTTGACTTAATTTAGTCTGTTGCTATAAAATTCTATACTTACATCATTGTATTATAGATAAAAAATAAAATTCCATGACGACAAGTTTTGCTAGCGTACGTGCTGGGTTTTTAATGGAAATAATAAATATAATTACTGAATATATTTATACTGTGCTAAGTGACGAGTATTGACAATTACTAAGTAGGAAGACCAAAGTACCGTCCTCGTGAATTATTCTAATATTTCGCGATCCCAAAACCAGCAGTGGTAACGAAGGAGAGAGCGACGTAAATGGGTCTGATGGCTGTACCGAAGACTGTTTTTCATAAAAACATATTTGATACCCAATTAATTACTTTAATTATTTATTCAGGTGAGGCATTCATTTTAACTCGATAGTAACGCCATCGTATCTTATAAATGTAAAACAATGATTGACGTTGCCTCATGTTATTTCCCTATTATGGAAAATAAAAGCAAGACCACATTAATAAATGTTGCATATTGTAGTCTGAAAATTATGCCTTTAATTATTCCGTGGCATTGGCTTAGTTTCTCGAATAAGGACGTATTATCTGTGCGAAATACTTACTACTCCCATTATTTTTTCTCCGTACCTCCCCAACATTTTCCCATACAAGGGTTACAAGACGTTCTCATGACCGTAAGGCATATATCACCGTGTAAGTTAAATACGGATGATAACGCCAGCATAATACCCGACGCATACGGTGATGAATAGAGACTCAAGCTCAGTGGTCGGAGACGGCTGAGAGTTTGTTTTTCCACATGCCTAGATCACCTCTTCCATGGAGGTGAGTTTCACGTAAAATACTCCCGTCGACGGTGAGCTACGCTCGGTGATTTCACATGGCAGTGAGGGGGTGGGGAAAGGAAAGGGAAGGGACGCAAGGAGAACCGACCGGACGGCTGCATCGGAGAAAAATTCTCGAAGCGGCCGCCGTCACATCGGAGAGATGAACGGAGCTGGGGGTTCTATATTTTTTTCTGTGGTGCGGGAGAGACAGACTCCACTGGACGTCGCCGGAGAGAAAGAGGCAGGCGAACGAGGAGAGAAATTTTTCGGAAACGTCACCACCTGTCTCCCCCAGGAGCAAGAAGGGAATGAATGCCTCGTTAAACCCTTCTCTCCTTCCTGCGCCGCGGAAATTCCCTCCCGGCTCGCGCCGAGAGGAGCCCGGTGAATGGACCGTGAGCGGATACCACTCTGTTTCCCCTCTTCGCGTGGATTCGTGGGTGGGAGGCATGGAGGGAGGAGGGATGTGTCGGGGTCCCCGGCCGGCCGGTCCGGGGGGCAGTCGCCGTCGCCGCCGGTTTTAATCCGAGCCCGTGTGTGCCATGCGACGAAATCCCTTTTTCCCCCGCGCCGCGGTGATTCATGCGGAGCTTCGAAGAAGATCTCCCTCTCGCACCCCTCTCCTCGCCCCGTATCGCGATCCCCCATAAAAGGGCGCTTATCGTCAGTTTCATGCTCTCACGAAACCTCCCTCTTCCTCCTCCCTTCACCCGTCCCCTTTCTATCTCTCTCTCTCTCTCATTCCCACCTCCTCCTTCTCCCACACACACTTTTCTCTCCCCCTACTCCTTGCCCTCACCTCCAAGTCGCCCCTCATATCGGGACGTACCCCGTCTTCCCCTTCCATCTCCCAACGGGATAAATTCGCGTCTGGTGCGGCAGTTCTTATAACCTGTGTGAATGGTCCGCGCAGGTGGGGTGAATCGATGAGGACATCAGGAGGGGGAGGTGTGTGTGTGTGTGTCTCCCAGCCCCTCCCCTATCTTTCTTACCACCTGTGAAACCCCTTGGTGCTGGTGCGTTCGGTGAGGACAATTTGGCGCCCTTGGTAAGCACTCATTCTGAAACTCGTTGTCAAATCCATGGCGTAATACAAATTTCATCTAAGATATAAGTATTTGTAGACTTTGTAGACAGACTGTAAAGATGGTGATTATAGATTTTATAATTTAATTTCATTCTAATTTGACTTTTAATGTCTGATAGCACGGCGTGTAATCTAAAACCTGGTGATCCATTTTCTTAAAATAAAGATATTTCTGTCATAATACATTAGGAACCTAAGGCAACGGAAAGCCATGTGTTCGTTTTCAGTTTCTAGACAAGTTCGCAGTGATTGTTTATTTAGAACTAATAAATAAGTGAAAATAAGTTTTAGTTAATAATTCGTAGAATAATTGACAATAAGAGATTCAAACTAATTGAATGCTTAAAAATTAAATGTATAACCAATATAAATTAAGAGTTTGGATAAAAAAATTACATTCCAAATAAATGGCCTAAGATACAAATGTTTTATTTAAACACTTACCATTTCCGATTATTTGCACGAAATATTTTAATTTAGTGTTTTTTTTAAACGTTTCAGTGTCTTGGAACATCCATTCACTCTTGCATTACACTCTTGCCTAGGCATAGCCTTGGGAATGGAAAAATGGTTAAGAG
Organism: Hetaerina americana; assembly: GCF_022747635.1. Lineage (NCBI taxonomy): Eukaryota > Metazoa > Arthropoda > Insecta > Odonata > Calopterygidae > Hetaerina > Hetaerina americana. The sequence goes on from NW_027286763.1 coordinate 70,580,474, forward strand.
GCTTTAAATACAATGACTGATATGTTCGAGGGATGGAAATAATATTTTACTTTTGTTTAATATTTTTGGTGTAATAAAGTATTTGGAGACAAAGAGACGTTAACGGGATAACGGCGGAAGAGAGGACCGCCGGGAAGAGGCACGGAAGGCAAAGAAATTCGGCGATAACTGCGGAACAGGAGACTTGAGATGAGGAGGGAGGGATATAATTCCGAGACGAGAGAGAGGAAGAACCATTGAGCTGTTCATTTTCAGCGGAATGTTTGAAAAAAAATCATCCTCAAAGTGCCCACCAATGGGGTAGTTCTAATTTCCTCGCTTTCCAATCGTTTCATCAATTCGGACAGTTGGTGGGGCGAGAGGAGATTGGCGTGGCTGAGGAGGATGGATCCGGTTCTAACACGCCCGGGGAATATAGGCGGCAGGCAAGACGACTCGAAATGTAATTTAAGAGTGCTTAAATGGCATTTCCCTTCAGTATCTTTTTCCAATTAATAATTTTGGGTCTCTCAATGAGAAATGTGTGTAACCACTTCCTTTCTTAAAGGTATATAATACCGTAATTCATAAAATGTATTTCCAAGTGTTATTTTTTCGGATTCAAATGACTGCTTGCTACGAAATTACCTGAAGGAAAAAGTTAGAATAGGTTGAAAACTGGTGTCATACGATTTTTGACGAAATTTCGGGGAGATCCTATATTTAACTTACAGGGTTCGTCCGGAAAATAAGTGTACTGAGCTCAGGAAAAAAAATGTATTACACTTTTACATATCTTAAGCTAATATTCCTCAAAATAGGACCCTTGTGAGTCGATACACTTGTTCCAGCGGCGTTCCCATTCCTGGAACGCTCCCGCGAAGGCATCATCGGGAACCTCTCGAAGACACGTCGTCACGGCTTCTTTGACGGCGTCCCAAGTCCCGTATCGCGTTCCTTTCAAACTCCTCTTTATCTTCGGGAACAGAAAGAAGTCCGGTGGTGCCAAGTCCGGGCTGTAGGGCGGGTGCGGCAGCGTTGCCACGCCGTGCTTGGCCAAGAAGTCCGACACGATAAGCGCGGTGTGAGACGGCGCATTGTCGTGATGCAGCCGCCAGATGTTTTTGATCGCTGGCCGGACGCGGGCGACTCGTATTCGAAGCCTGTCGAGCACTTGGACGTAAAATGCAGCATTTACAGTTTGTCGTTCAGGTACAAATTCGTAGTGGACGACTCCCCTTTTGTCAAAAAAGACAATGAGCATCGCCTTGATCCGAGATTTGCTCATGCGAGCTTTCTTTTGACGGGGTGATGATGGGGTGTGCCACTCCGCACTTTGTCTCTTCGACTCCGGGTCGTACTCAAAGATCCACGTCTCGTCACCCGAAACAACTTTCTCTAAAAAATGTGGATCATTTTTGCAGTGATCCGCAAGTTGTGTCGCGATTTCCAAACGATTGAGCCTTTGATCATCACTGAGCACTTTCGGCACCAACTTTGCACAAATTTTTCGCATCTGTAATTGCTCCCTAATAATCTCGTGCACTATTGTTTTTGGCACATTACACTGCTCTGCTATCATCCGAACACTAAGACGACGATCAGAGTTCAGTACATCGCGAACGTTTCGCACATTTTCGCCGGTGAGTGTCGTTGATGGGCGTCCAGGCCGCGGTTCGTCGTCGACCTCTTCTCTGCCCTCCACGAACATCTTGTGCCACCGAAAGATCATGTTTCTGGACATGGCTGACTCCCCGTAAGCCTGGTTAATCATACCGGCAGTTTCGGTAGACGATTTCCCAAGCTTTACCGCAAATTTGATGGAATAACGCTGCTCCAAAAACTTCGGCATCGCGTTCCGTGACGTGGGTCGAGCGTGGAGGTTCGCGTTAACAGAGCTCCTCACTACACCACAGCTCAGAGCCGACTGCCTTTTTCAGCGTCGCTTGCCAACATACCCCCCTCCAATCGCAGCCCATCAGAGCGGTGCTGGGCGCGCCTGGAGCGGCGGGAAAAAATCAGTACACTTATTTTCCGGACGAACCCTGTATGCATAAAACAAGCAAAGGTTAAACAATTAGTAGTCTTCTTAATTATCTAGATAATCTAGCTTAAAATAAGAATAAGTGTATCCAATCATTTAAGCCCTAATTTTCGTGGTAAATTGCAAAAATGTACCGCTATGCTTAATTGAAATTGAAAAAATATAAAAGAATTTACAAATGTTAAATCAGAGGGTGATGTAGCGAATTGGTAGGGGAAACGTACTTTATCCCATAGTGTTTCCCAAAACAAATAAGCTCTCGATGCAATCATAATATATGGTATACGAATCATAATGCGACAAAATGAATCAAAATACAATTCGCAAGTCGCAATTGAATCGCGACTGAAGGCCCATTACTTCGACAAAAGATCAGCTAAAAACTCCGGAAGATGTTCCGATGCTTCTCTCAAAAACTGAATACAAACAGAGCATTTATAAATAGTATAGGTAGTACGTCAATTAGAGGAAGATGTAGGACAATTGATAAAATTAAAGTTAGCTTAATCATATGAGACAAAAAAGATGGCGGGAGTGATCGCAGCAATCAATTACAGACTTGAAAACTTGAACATCAGTTTCTTGGTGTAAGGGGAAGGTAAATCAATGAATTCCAACTCAATGACGCATGCAGGCACCTCCCCGCAAGGTAATACACCGCAAACCAATCCACGCCAACCGGCTGTTCCAAGGCTGTCCCGGAGGAAAAAAATATCCGTCCACGAAATTAAACCTGAAAATATCAATAATTCGCGCAACGATGTGAAGGCAACGTCAGGGGGGGGGGCGAGGGAGAAAGGGGAGGACGCCCTTCCCGTATCGGCGCGAATGGTTGATGCCCCCACCCCCATCTTCGCATTTCACGCGGGGAGATAAGGGCAGAGATGGAAGAGGAGAAAAGTGAGAGGCAGTAGAAATGGGAGGGGATGGAATGCGGAGAGCAAAAGGAGGTTAGGTGGGCATGGATAGGGTGAGGGAGCCGCGAAGAAGGGGAGCGGGGGTGAGGTGTGAAGGCGGAGCGGGAGGGTTGAGGGATAAGAAGGCACCACAGGCTGTGGGGAGGGGAGGGGAGCGGGTGCTCAGTCCCAGGGATGGAACGAACGAGAGGATGGTAGAGGGAACGGGGGGCGGGGGGGGAAGCGTCCCCCGGTTGGTGGGCGACGAATTGAAAAAAAGGGAAATTAAAACCCGCAGGGCTGGTGGGGGAAGGGGGAAATGGACGGCGGAGATATCTTGTCAAGAGGTTTGGAGTGGATAGACAATTGCCGCGCGGCGGGGCGAGTTTAAAAAGAGTAGAGGGAGGGAGGGAAATTATTTTCTCCTCGAGACTAGTGGTACATGATTGGCGGTGGGGGAGGGGATGGGTGGAGGAAGGAAAGGGAGCGAAGGAGGAAATTGGATGAATGGGGTTGGGGTGAGTGGGGAGAAGATGGGGAGTGGGAGTTCGGTCGAGGCGTTCCGTTGGTTTCGGCGCGCAAACAAAAGAATTGCGGAAGAGATCCGTTCGGCTGGATTTCGCTTCACTTTCGGAAGCCTCCTTCCTCTCCCTTCTCTTGCCGATGCCTTCGCGTCTCCTATGCGCCTCGGTGGAAAGCGGCGATCATCAAATTCCAAGATGGAATTTTATTTTAATTCTGCTCCTTTTATTTAATTGAAAACCACGTGGAGGAATTGATACATTTGGCTTCCGATCGAAAATTCGTAAATTGGAATACGAGGATAGTTCGGATGTATTTACGTGAAAATATTACTACACTTAGCGTTGCCATTAGTTTGGTTACCCACTTTTAGCGAGTAGAATTCATTTTTAAACATCCGAAATGTATGTAATAGTTAGTTGCCTAAGCCTAAACAACTATTGGTTAGTGATGTAATATTGCTGTTTTTACACGTCGGTGTGTATGTAATTTGTTTGTGTATGTGTGTGTGTATACTATTTATTAATATATATGCGTGGAGAAAACTTCTCTTTTGTGTTCGTCGATGCACATGTACGTTTCCTAACCTGTTTTCTTTTACCCTATACCCAATATATTTTTTAATCGGCTGTTGTATTTCTTTGTAATTTATGATGTGAGTGTCCTTTTACATTTTTTTCATAAGGATATAGATGTCTAAAAAAGGGACTGAAACACATACAAAGACAAAGTCAGTGGGGATGGTGGAGTGGTGCGGATTCCAAGAGGAAAAGGTTTTCTCGACCGGAACGTGAACCACAGATGATACTCTTATCAATTATGCTATCAAGTAAGGCGTAATTGCCACTGAAATCCTTGGGCTCTTAGGCGAAAAGTGCTCCGACGTCCAAGGGATATGGTGCTCGGAAACTATTCCACCAACCCCCGTAGGAATGGATGAACACACAACAGGGAAAGATAAAAGAGAAAGCAGTAATACGATGCAATAAAGAGGAGATAAAGTGCGTTGAAAGGCGCATATAGCCAAAAGAGGGGAATGAGCCAAATTGACCGATAACAAATTCAAACAAAAAGCCCGCCGAATGTCGAAAATACTGATTATGTGGTTCAACTATTCAAGTATCGGTCAAGAAAACATTTTTTATGCTCGAAATCCACAGTCTTCCGCCTTCCCCACTAACGTTGTGTTAGCCCTTTGTATTTTTCTATCACTTTTCCATGTGTATCTTTCCTTGTGTGTGTATATATATATATATATATATATATATATATATATATATATATATATATATATAAGAAGGGAGGATTCAACGAGAAAGACCAAGAGACATACACATAGGACAAATTAAGGACCTAAAACAGAGAGGGTATCAGGGATTGAGGGAATTGATATTAAATATAGTAGAATGGAGGGCTGCAGTAAATCAATCCTAGGATTAAAATACTGATGATGTTGATGATATACATACTCGTATACAAATAATTTGGAAAGATCACACTGACGATTGTGGATCGGAATTCCGAAATATGCAATAGTTATTATGAGTAATTATCTATTCTTCCATCGATCTGTATCTTATATGTAGCATTTTTCACCATTGACGCTCCGTTACAAGTTTTATTTTAGATTTCGCATATTTTCTCTGAATTTAACGCCTGTATTCATTCGTTAAATATCCGTCTACAAATCTGGAAACTCTGATCTCATGTGTCCAATCTAATTGAAAATCATGAATTTTGTTTTTTGATAGTGCCAAACATAGTTTTGATTTATTTTGTTTTGATAAATAATATATTTTAGATGATAAAACTATGCCTTTGTTGCGCGAGACAGAACCTACAATTGGGCGATTTATTAAATCGCTAAAACAAACATATGGAAAATTCGAGTTTTCAATTGTTCTCTTCGCCGTTAATTAAGTGAAACATTACAATACCAGGGTCATTTTTTCCGTGTGAAATGTTCTAAAAACCATGATAAATTAACTCTACGCATATACTATCCGCTATTAATCCTCAAAACGTTTCATTTCAAGGTTTCAATCAGGTTTTCATAGGAAATGACAGCAGAATCCCTCAGATTTTACAGCATACTTATTTCTGAAGCAGTAAACTGAAGAAGCCATCGACTACTCAGTTCCCTCAGAAGTGCATTACTCTGGCGTATCGCTAATTCATATACCGATTAATCTCAAGTAATATACCATTTTTTTCCTTAAAAGCGACACTCTTGGGACTCCCACCCCACATTTTTCCGCAGGCATAAATTCCGGGAGAAACCAAAGCCGGAGATACCCTTGATTCGCACGAGACCTTTCACGACTCCCGAAAAACCTCCATAATTCAATTAGTTTCCCCATCGGGATTACGACGTAAATCATTTCGGAATTTGTTGACACTCCCGTGTCGCGCGGGTGGCAAGGCGCAGATGCGCTGCAGGGAAGGAAAGAGGGGGGGGAGGCTGGGAGGGTGGGAAGGGGGCAGATGAATAAGGGCTGGATGGCGGAGAATAAGGAGCCGGGGGGTACAATGGGAAGGGGGAGTCGGGGTTTATATTCGTGGAGGATGAGGACGGGGGGATCTAAGGAGTTTAAGGGAAGACGTTGGCCTCATATGCCTGAGAATTGGGGGGGGGAGAGATGGGGGTTTGGGGGGGGTTAGGGAGTGTGGCGGGGGTGTTACGTGGTTCGCATAAAAGGACTCGCGCCTTTAAATAGCCCGCCTTTTAACCCGTTGCACACATCCCTTTCCACCCTCCCCCGGATCGCGTGGGTCTCCAAACAACAACAGAGGGCCGTCTAAACGAAACCCTTGTTCCCATCCCCACACCCCTCTCACGGGATCCGCCACCCCTCTCCACCCCGCTCAACCATCCCCTCCCTTCCCGTCCCGACTCCCTTTCATTGTTTCCCGCACGGAGGCATAAATCCCTCCAGTAATCTGGAGGAAATCCTCGGGCACCGTCTGAAAACGCCAAACCCACCATCCGACCAACACCCCCAGAGCCTAAACACCCCGTCACTCGCCCCCTTCCTTTCGCATCCCTCCCACAGCTTCCGTCACAAAAACCTCCCCCTCCCCCCATGATCTCTATCCGGCTTCCTGCTTTTCCCTCCTCACTTAACTTACCCACCTTGATGCGACCGAAGGCACACCATCTCCCCACACTCTACTCTCCTTCCCCGCACGTAACCTGTGCACAGGGCCGCCCCACACCACGCACCCAACGTCACTTTACTCCTCTCTTCCTTCTCTTCATCGCCTTCCACTGTTTCTTTTGTTTCTGTGGTGGATATTCCTTCGCTGGCTCAGCTCGCTATTCCCACCCCGAACCAACCCTCCGTAATATGTGCTTCCCCCAACCTTTCCACCCCTAACGTCTCCGTTTCCGACTCCCCCCTCCCCCCTTCGGCGTGCCCCTCCACACCGCCCGCATACTCACCGTTCCCCTCCACCGCGGCATGTGAATGAATGAATAAATAAAAGCAGCCATCTCGCGATCCAGCGCAATGGCCCGAAAAGCGGGACTTCCTTGTGATATCTCGTGACTCGGCTTACATTTTAGCGCAATGAATATAGGTATGCGGGAGATCCCTTTGGACGTATGGGAAGAAGAACGCCCCGAGACTATGAGAGGAGTTAACTTATTTACGGCCGACACCTCTAAACTGTAACATCTTCAGGTAACCTGAAAGAGACAGCAACAGTCTATATATACTCAGTCAGGATGGGATTGAAGGGTGAAGAGAGGTGCAATGGAAGAGCGTTGGGCTAAAGGATAACCCTTAGAGGTGTATGGTGAAATGTGAGATAGTTGAATGATTTGAATTAATTTTTCTTATGAATATTTATATATTATATATATATATTATATATATATATATCTCTTTAAAAATAAAAAGTATTATGCTTGTATCTAATCCATTATCATTACCTTAAAAGTCCTTTACCTTAGGAATGTGTGTAAGTTTCAAATGGAAAGCTGAAAAAAAATTACAAAAGCGGGTGTGGTTCATTTTTTACGAGGTGAATCTTTAAAATGTCTGTAATATATAATAATTATATCTAAAACGTTCTATCATATTGCTCGATATACAGCTTTATAAAGATTATCACATTTAATATTTACTTCATTATTGGAATGAAATAATTAATTTTTTTAATTGGCGACTTTATTAAATTTTTGAAAAATTTCATAATTTTAATGTTATCGAAACCACATTATGCAAAAAATCTCAATAAAGCCGCGGCGTAGTCACATCAAAGGTTAAGTCGCACCTTTTTTAAGTGACGAAGAGATATTTTTCTCCTATAATGTATGGAAGATGTGGAAGTTCATACACTGACAAACAAAGAGTAAAAATTAGTTTGTATTCATTTTATTGCAAAAAAATGTATATTGTATGACCTCAATGCCTTCACCGCACACCTTCGTACCCCATGTTCAATAAAATTTGTTTGATAAGAGATGACAGTAAATTTAAATGATCTACTGTACTTTTTCCATGTAAATCCAATACTGTGATTAATGTAATGATGCTATGATCTGAGGTGTAGCTCGATAGAACTCCTACATGAAGATATGTAAGAAAACGAAACTGTTTTTCCACGTGTACTACATGGATGGAACAGCCAAGTTTCGTTTTCTTTATTAGCATAAGTAAATTGTAATTTCACAACCATTTTTATTAAATCTGCTTCGTGTGATCTACTACAGTAAGCCCACTCTATAAATGGCATTGTTTTTAACATGCGAGGAGATGGTGCACAATGTATGGTCCTAAGATTGCCAAAAAAACGAAACTTTCTATGTTAAATGCTCCGCTCTTCCTTCTTGCCTATCGTCATCTTCCCTTTCTCTCATTCCTCATCCCAAGGTGGCGGCTCCTGTTCCTCGCCCTCGATCCCAGTCTTCCCTACCACCCCCGCTGGCCCCTCATCTCCCACCCTTCGCCCTCCTTCACGATTCCATCCACTACCCTTCCCCTCTGCACCCCCTACAACCCGCTCACCATCCCTCATCCTCCAATCCCATAACCTCCACCCTCCCCTCTCCCGCTATAATTCATTTTATCTTTCCATTTCGTCATCTCACACGCCGCCGAGCTATAAGCACTCCCATGCCGCATCTCCCCTTCATCCCCACGCCCTTCTTCGTCTTCATCTCCTCCCTCCACCCCCTGCCTCTTCGCCCCCCTCCGTGCTCTCCCTTTCCCGAATAACCCAAACCAACCACTGTCTTCCCCCTCCTACTGCGACCATCCTGGTCCCTACCACACCGCACATACCCTCCTCCGGTTTTCAAAAACCCTCACCACAACCACTTTCGGAATACCACCCCCACATTCTCGCCGCGCACTATTTCCCCTTCCTTCTCTTTGCTCCTTATCATTTTTATTTCGTATTCTCTGTTTCTTAGGGCGCGTAATTCACGGCGCCGCAAAGCAGAGAGTAAAAATCGGGGAGTACGTCCGATTGCGGTACGACTTCGAGGATTCTCCCGGTGAGTCATTTGCAGTCGTCCGTCGGTTAATGACGGCGACGCGCTTCACGAGACAGATCTCTGCCGGGGAAGAGCAAGAAATAAAGTTGCCCCCCGCCCCTCATCTATAGAGAGGCGTAATCATTAAGGCGGGATGCGCAAGTAAGTTCGCACGTAGTTCGCCACGCGGAGAGAAAAACGATTCTCAACGGGCCGATACCATTCTCAATACGGTTCTCATTTCCGAACCTGCAATTTAAATACTTAACCTACTATCCGCCATTTGAGCGTGTGCACCATAAGTTTGCCAAGTGGTCTTGCCTTTTTACCTATGACCGTGTTGTGATAGGAAATGACGAGATCGTAAACCTTTCATTTCGTTATTTTTTCGCTCTAGTGGCCTTAACTGCCATTATCTTAAAGGGAATGGCTTCCGCAATTGAAAGCCATTACGATTTTCTTTCTTTTAACTTCGCACCTAGGCGTAAAATGTGGGTATGACGTGCGTCTATTTTCAACCAAATGCTAACTAACCCACTTTGCTGTCCTTCTGTTAAAAAATACTCCCGTCTATTTTATAATTTCGTGTTACCCTGCCATAGCCTTTGCCTTACCTCCACCTATAACCTCTCTCTTAATGATGCCTCCGTTTTCTTGTATTCAGGCATTTCTTTTCCTTCCCTGAGTTTCTGCCATCTTATTTCGAGTGGATAAATTTTCTTCGATCGTATTCGCTATCATCACTTGACGACACGCAATGATTTTTCTTAACGCCAAATGAATATTTTGCTGTTCCCATCACTTTCTGTGAATGATTATTACCACGCACCATTTGTTTCGTGGTTCTAAGCCAGACGTAAAATATTTACAGTCCCACCCGATCTAGGCTGATAAACAAATATTAATGTTCTGCCGTGGCTGGTAGGTACGTCCATGGTTTCCCGATCATGTCTTATCCTCTCTGCCTTGCATTCACTCCTCATTCCATAATTCCTTCCAGAGATATCGAGCTTTCGTGCACTCAATCCTGATCTACACTTATTGGATGGATCTCCAGACTCATCTTTCACGATCGCAATTGATTTTACGTCTTTTATGCCTACCCCTCCTGTCTTCCTCACTGTTAATCTGACATTAGGGCCGGTAGGAGTTTTAGGTTTTAAGGGTTTCCAAAGGCAACCAGGTTGCAAGTTGTGATTCTAACGTTGACGCGTTTAAATGCGGACGTTTAAAGGGCCATCGCTTCGGAGGTCCAGTGGGAGAAGTACTGTGAAGGAGGGAAGGTAAGGTTTTTCGGGGGTTTTGGTGGCGCAGATCTTGGGGCGGGAGGTAGGGGTGACGGAGATGGGAGGTTAAGGGGGTGGGAGGCGCGCACGTGTGGGTGTGTGGACGGAGAGGGTGTTGGCGGAGGCGTTGAGTTGTGGATCGCCGCGAGATCGGCCCTAGGAAAGGGTTTGCGCCAAAGCTCAAGGGCTTCGCTTTATATGAAGGGGGAGAAAACGGGCGGGTTGCGCTCCAGCGGGAAAAATAACGTCATATTTCTTCTTTATATCTCAAGAGGTGGCAGTCTTATCTCGATCGCAGACGGACTCTTCCCTCAGATTCCAATCTTAACTTCATTCATTTCAGTCTTTTATGTTCCCTGCACTGTATCTTACTCCCGAGCTAAATTCAGGGTATTAGCATAGCTCGAAAGAAATTCACGGAAATGAAAACGGTGAGAAGTTAGCGCAGCGACGAGGTTAGTGTAGCATGAAATATTAAAGGAGTACATATTCCCGCGTGTGACTGAACGCGAGCCTTCATACAAAAATTTGATTTTTGAGACAGTGTTCCGCAAAATTAAGTTTTAAGTGTTCCATGCAATTTTTGCAATAGCACAGACTATTGTTAGTTCAACAATTATTTCATTAGTTTAATACATAACATTATCAAATCATTCTATCGAATATTTTGATTTTTCAGCTCCTTTATCTTGACGGCATTCAACATAAAGTAAATAATTTAAGAATGAGCTGACGTGTGATGTGAGTAGTACTCGGTAATAATTGAAAATGGTGGGTAATTTTATAAAAATAATGTTTTACTACCAATTTGCCTACAGCTATGCAATTACGTGAATCCTCGGGTTTACTTTCTATAACGTAAAATCGCAGCACAACCATTTTAAATTAGAAAATACACACAGTCAACTTTTATTAAAATTAAAACCTGATGACCCACATTATTTCTTAAAAAATTTAGAATTTTTCCCAGAAAAATGTTTATCTCCATTAATATCTTCTCAAATTTATAATAATGAAATTTAATTTCTGCCCAGTATTTTCTACAGAATCGCTTTTTATAATTCTTCAATTAGAATGTGGAATTTTTGAAGATTATTTTCTCAAAAGTGAACTCAAATGTACGTTTCTTAACGTAACATATATAAAAACCATACATCTCGTTTTTATAATAAAAACCGGAAAGTTCACGTGTGAGATGATTCAGTGGCCTAACATATATTGGAATTTGTGCAACACAGATTTAAAAGTACCGAATGATGATTTCATGAATACTTTATCCGCCACTATATTTGCACTTTCATTTTAACTCTTTTCAAAAAAGAGTTAAAATTTGTTTTTCTTTCATGTAACCTAGCTACATAAATTAAATTTTGCCACTTGAGTGAGAAAATATACCATCACATAATAATCTCATTTTTTTCCAGATGAGTTCATAAAGATAGCTCCATTAGCCAGTAGTTGATTATTACATAAAGGAAGAACATTTTTATAGGGTGTAACGTGCGTTCGGGGTATAGGAGGAAGTAATGAAATACTTGAATACAGGAATATCTAAGTACACTATGAATCTTTAGCTGGCACCTCACGGAATACCAACATATTTCACACAAATTCCTCATCTGTTATCGCTGAAAATCTTCAAGGGGAAAAGAATTTTTCCAGAGCGCTTTACGTCTGGAAGCGGTGGGTGATGGGAGGACCAAAAAAAGAAAGGTAACGAAATAATTACCCCGAAAACTTCATTTTACGTGTTGAATTAATCCCGAACAAACTTCGCGTTTAATCGAGAATTAAATGAACGACCTTGGGACCAAAAGAAAAGAATGAACAAGAATTTCGGGGTCGCGTGATTTACGGCTTTTTCCTAATACTCGGAGATAACAGTCAATTAAGCGGCGCGCGGTGGGCAAGGGATAAAAGGCTACACGTGGATATTTCGGCTCGGATGGGCGGGGGTTCGACGAAGGTGGAGAGGGGGCGGTGGAGGGGGTCAGGGGATGAGAGAGAGAGGACCTCCGCTTTAGCGCGCGTGCCCGCAGAAGAGGGCGCGATGATATACGATAAAGTAGGCGGTATGGGAGAGGGAGCCTCGTGGGGGGGGAGAGAGTAAGGGGGTCCTTGTGGCCCAAGAGGAGGATTCAGGCGGGAGAGATGATGCAGAGGGGTTGGGGAGAGGAATTCCAGCACCAACATGCACAAGGAAACACACCCACGCGCCACACCTCCTAAGGTTCCCTTCGCATCCCCCTCCGAACGTGTGACTACCTCACCCCCCGCACCCCCAGACCCCACTTTCACCTCCCTCACGCCCACACGCATGGGCTCTCCTCCACCTCTTCCTCGACTCCCCCCCTCAACCCGCACAGAGTAAATCCTCAAAAGATGCGACCCCGATACGCTGGGGATCTTCTCCGTCTTCTCGTTCCTTCGCCCCAAACCGCCTCCCGCCCACCCTGCGCTTCCTCGGAAGTTATGTGCGGGAGACCTCCTCTCTTACTCCCCTTTCGGCAGTCGATCCCCCCTCCACCACCATCAGGAGGGAACTCTTCTCCTCCGCAGCAGCTACTCCCTCCCGCGCCTTCGAGCGGCCCCCGTCCCACTTTTGTTTGCAATACTTTACCTCCTCGCCTCCCGCGAAATCACTCTCCTCACCGTGTACTCCGTCATATTCACTTCCAAGGCCCTCCGCCCGCCGGCTCTCCCGTCCGCCCGCCCTCCCTTGTCCGATGCGAGAGATTGGAAGGACGCAGCTTTCGCCTCCCATGTTGGTGTCCTCGGGCTCGCCGCACTGATTTGGTGAACTGGCCCGCAGTGCTCCGCCGGAACGTTGGTTGTGGGTTGCCCCGCTAGCCTCTATTCTTCATAGAACGAAAAAATTTCCTCAGGAAACGGAATGGATGTCACTAATAACTAGCGCAGTCGTTTTTTGCTGAATTTGGATCGCGAAGCACAGAAGCGCACGATTGTAAATGCTCCTTGTTGGTTTGGCATATGGGGCCGGAGTTTGAACGCGGATGATGCCTCTTGGGCACCCTCTCCTTCTCCCAAGTGCTTCATTTTTCGGGGCCTAGATTGTCCTGGGAAAGCGCGAGTAGCGCTGGGGAAGGAACTGGCCCTTCCACTCTCTTGTATGAATTTCACATACGTTGTTAGTTTAGATTTATCCTAAACTATCAAACCAACCTTCGGGTTTTTCTCTGGCTAGTGGATTCACAAGCAAGCTATTACACCCTGTTGAATGCAAATAATATGTCCTTACCAATTTTTTGCCTCGCAAAGATATAAAATTTCGTTCCATAGGATTAAATACACCTTTGGTCGCCAATTTTTCCCTTTTCTCCATGATCATAATTTTTAGCGCCCTGCTCTTTGTCAAGTTTTTATATGCCTCTTAATTTCCTTTCAACCCCCAAAGTTGAATATCTTGATTATGATTTTTCTACGTTGCCTTAAAGTGATCTTGGTTTCGTGATGCAAAGCTTTAGGAATGAAATGCTCATTTTAGTGTCCATTTAAATACCGGCAACATTGTTGTAATTGGTAAATGAAAAGGCAATTTTGGATATGAAATCACAGTAAAAAAGAATGCCAATGAACAAGTATAATACAGTGTACCTTTCAGTAAAACAATTTTATAAAAACTTTGCATTCGATGCTTTTCAATTAATGGGTTGAAACAAGGTAGTACCTCTCATACCATTCCTCCACGGAGATCCTTAATTGAAAACACTGTCCGTCGATTCGTATTTTCATTATATGGACGTTGATTATCTTTTAAAATAAATGATCCAAGATGACATTCACAAACAGGAATCTCGTTCTTTGCCCGAGAGGGAAAATATTTAAGTTTTCCAATCATTCAGTTCTTTTTGGCGGTTCACGGTAAACAATTAAAAGGTAAGCAACGAAAAATGGCAAATGGGGTAACCTGAGGATCGTTCCAAAGAATTAAGAGGCTGGCTGAAAAAACTACAGGGAACTGCAAGATGTTATTCGTAAGATTTATAAATAATGCCGCATAGGAAATGTTTACTAAGTTGGTATTTGGTATTTAAATATACAAGGCTATTCCTTTGACTTGGAAGTATCATGGGATGTTTCACGAAATCTTCCTTTAATGAGAAAGGTATTTTCAGTTTTCCCACAAAAGACGAACAGTTAATAAAATGAAAAAGAACATACGCGATTTGCTATACCCAATACATACTAGGTCAAATACTTTCGTTGTAATCCACATGCGTTAACAATGCCGTAGTTACGAGTTGTACTTACTTAGTTCATTAAAATTTATCGTAAAATACAGCTCAATCCGAAAAAGCCATCGAACTTATTTTACCAACAGTTTCTAAATATTGCCAACATTAATTGAGAATGTTTGGCATTTGAAATGCTTGTTGCAATAAGGATTAAGCTTTTCCTTATAAAGAAAGAATGACATTGTACGTATTAGTTTACATGGACCTGCCTAACGTCGTTAAATTTCGGGATGGACAAGAAATTTCGGACTTTTTTCTTACTAATTATCTTTAAATTGGACGATAAAAATTATTCTATGGATAATAATTATGGCTTTTCATTGGAAAATACTTTCAATCAAAACTTTATTCATAGATTAAACAGTAAATGATAAGTCATGAACGGCTGGCATTAAAAAGTTGGGGAAAATTAGACAAAGAATGCAAAACGAAAGCACATAATGAATAGTTTACAATCTTTTAAGATTTTTTAAACTAGAAAATACCTATTGAGAAGTAATTAGTTTGAACATGGATTGAAAGTTTCAACATCAATGGAGAATGAATTTTGTGGTTTCAGGCGTGATATTCTGGAAGGCGAACATGATCGATTCGTGGAAAATATTAATACACTATTCCACTGTTGATTTAATATCACCATCACCCCTCTTCCCCCTAACATCCCCCTTGCCATCTTGGAAGAAACTATGTATTAAACCTATCAACATTATATACCTGAAGATGACAAAGTAACGCCGGTCAACCTAGAAACCTAGGTCAAAATATAATTTATTAACATTGGAATAGATTATTATTATTTGCTACAAATCGATCAATGCAAAAATTGTTTAAGGGGAGACAGCCAACTTCTCACAAGTATTTTGTTTATTACTTATTCTCTGATGAACTCGAGGATGGCTGGATTGTGGATTGTACAAAAATAATTGATTTTCAACTTCCAAGTATTCCTATGAATCGCATTTTCTCACAATAGATTTGTTGCAGATAATATTCAATGACTTCAGCGATCTCCATCGCTGTAATGGTGTGACTGAAGAAAAGTAACCTAAATGAAAATTACTTTTGTGTGTTTCAGCTTTTTAACCGATAATAATCGCCTACCCTGGAGTTTTTAACCGATAATAATCGCCCACGCTGGAATGAATCTCATATTAACGAAGGGTTCGTGACTGCCAGATATTAAAATTCTTCCTTCGTTTTTGTATGTTATCCAATGTTTGAATTAGTCTTTATTTTGTTGAATTTAGTGTCACCATATTACAGAGTTTTACCAATATTGTTTGGGTATGTATAGTATGTAATGTGTGTGTGCAAGCCTCTATATCCACATACACACGCATAAGATCCTTTCCTTCTACCTCTCCGTCTTTGTGTTTCCACCCGAACTCTCACACTCCCTCATAATGCCTCTTTACATCATCCCCTTTGCCACCTAGCGCGCCCCTCATCCCTCCGACCTCCTTCCCTCTCCTTCCCTCACATCACCTTCCCTTTCTTTCCCAACGGTACTTCCCCGACTCCCCTCGGTCTCTCTCTCCTTCTCCCTCACACACTCAATCCATCCACTAATTGTTCCAACACTTCCTTAAGGAGCCAAACTCCCTCGCACTTCCCCCCCACTCCCATTCGTCCCAGACCGAGCCCCTTTGCCGCCTCCTCCTCACACCCTCCCGCACCTCCTCACCGCTCCTCTGTCCTCCTGGACACCAGGTGCGGCGTGCCGAAGGAGGGAATCTTGAGCCGCTCCCTGCCAAAGGAATCGGCGCCGCCCGGGGGAAACGATCATATTTATGCCTCGGCGAGATTATCGTCGGAGGCCTTAAGGGAGACATTGCTCCAACCTGGACTCGTTCAGCCCCTCTTAACTCAATACCCTCCCGTTCCCGCCCACCGCCTCCTCCGCCTCCCCCATCTCGTTCACCGCCCACCACCCCCGCCTTTCACACCAAATGGCCCTGACACCCACCCCTCCCTTCGGGCCATCAGATCTCCCCTTCTCGTCCCCCGGACATTAATTACCGCAAAACACGTCGCTGAGCGGGTATCAATATGATCGATGGTTTTATATATATATATATATATATATATATATATATATATATATATATATATATATATATATATATATATATATATATATTTATGAGTGCTTTCATCTGCTCCATTGCCATGCTTTATTTTCCGATCGTGACCCAGACGCCGATCGAACACGCCAGCACTTTTCTTCATCGAACGTGATCTCTATGGTGTTTTACGTACGTGCTCGGCCACAAGCGCCTTTGGCATTATCCTTGAAGGAGGAGTAGTGTGCTCACTTTCGATGTTCCCACCAGGATTGGCCGTTCAGTAAAAGGCTAAACTAAAAGTTTCAAAGTTTAATTCGTGTATCGATTAAGAGAAACAGAATATAGCGGATTGGGAACGTAAAAACGTGACAAACACCAGAAGTTCTCCTAAGAAATACCAAAGTGGGAATCGGTCGACGCGAAAATTGGAAAACCGATCAGGTATTCCTTATTAATCGAATATCTCATGAGCCGAAATATTCTGATGATAAATTCCATCTTTTCGCTAACGTATTGGTGGAACTTATTAAAATTGGTGGAAGATAAATATAGGTATCGAAATATGTCAGTAGGTATGTAAGATAACAATTGCTCTGTGCCGAAAAAAATAATTAAATGTAGCTAAATCATGAATATTGATAAATGTTTAAATTCGTGGAAATGCTGAGAAATTCATAAATAACTAAGTAAATAAATAAAATATTAATAATTTTCAATATAGGCCAGATCAGGCTGAAACATAGCGTGAGAGATATCACAGATTAGAATCGTTTTGGTTAAAAATAGGAGTGACTTTGATATTCCGTAAGGTATAATTTGTTAATCCTCTTCGTGCAATTTGCTGCTCGGCAATGGCACAACGAGCTAATTGAAGTTTTAACGCAATGAAGAAGTTTTTTTTTTATTTTAACGCACAAAAATTTTGATGACTTATTGTGGAAGTAAATAAATATGCTAAAAGTTTTGCGATGATTTCTATAGAGCTCATCATCTTATCGGCATTCACGATCTGTGACAGTTTGTGCGGGATACGATACTTGAACATTAAAAAAAAATGGGGAAGAAGCCCGTATAATTGCTGCTGCTATTAGCGGGAAAGGTACAACAATTTTATACCCATTTAAACTAAAGCATGAAAATATAATTATCTTCTGCGTGATGAAATAAATTAACTGGTAGACAGGTGAGAATTCAACTACTACATCTACGACAATTAATACGTAATCTTTGATTCGAGAAGTAGCCTTTGATTCATGGTTGCAGTAATTTCTGAAGAATTCGGTTAGTTTTAAAATTAGCTGTGGTCTACCAAACTGGATAGGTATTTGAAATACCTACGGGACTAATCAATGCCACACAAGCTCCGCCCAACTCGACATTGACTTTTACACACTAGCATTATGCTTATTCATTTTTCAGCTCCGCGTGCTTTCCATCTCCCTTCATGCAGTCCAGAATGCCTATTACTTTCCTCCCTCGCTCACTCAATATTCTCCCGTTCACACCACAATCTTCAACGTTCCATTGCAGTTCAATAACTCCTGCATCTATTTCTCCTCCTACTTCTCCCATCAAACTTATCTCTTCCCCTCACATGCATAGCACACGGTTTTCGATGAATGTACATATACTATGTGAAATTATTCTAAATAGGCGATTCATTTTATTTGTGAGTTATTTTTATTTCTATCATACGACAAATACTCTGACATCTCAATCTTAAACTTACACATAATTTATTTCGGATTCGCCGATGCTCGGCTGTTACCGCTCCATCAAATGAGTCCTGTAGTAACAAAAAAAATCCTTTTAGACGAATGGATAGTTTCTGATTTTGATCTAATTTCCATTCAGGGCGGCCCGCCTGTCATCGAACCTCCCCACCAAGAAAACAAATGAAGCATTCAACGAGGGGAGCGGAGGATAGCTGCTCAGTGGCCGGAGGCGGTCCTGGCCATTCGGTGGCGCGGTGGAAGGGAGGGAGGGATGCCGTATTGTGTTGAACTCCATGAATAGACAGTTCGGGGCTTCTGAGTTTCTCTTCGTGAACTTCATCAGGTCTTTTATCAAGAGCAAAGTGTATCCCCCATCTCCAGTGTTTTGCGTGTATTACAGCATTAAATTTAAAAAAATAAACATTTCGCACGTCTCGATCATGAGCAATTCGAACAAGTATAAGAGTTAATTAAAATCATGTAAACAGCGCGCATCTTACTCTTAGGCATCGTTCCTCTGTCGCAAGAAATTCACGGATGAGCCTTGTCGACTGGGCCTTCGCATTAAATTTGTGTTTTGAGTGCATAGTGTTCTTTCTAACAAGAAGGCAGAACGCAATGTGGCAACGGGAATTGTATGGAAATAGGGAAATTTGCATCTATTGTTGCGTAAAATGGTTTCTGTTTTTATATTTACGATTCAGATGTGAAATACATGATTTTTAAACTCGGAAGGCTGTTTTTACTGCGGAAATTAGAAATATTCGATTTTATGGCTGCATGATGATGCAATTGCATGAATATCACTCGTTGGCTAAATGTAATAGGTTATATCCCGCCGTAAAAATGATTATCAAGATGCGACTTTACGATTTATTGCATAATTACTATTTTATTATTGGAGAACTTTAAATCAGCATATTTCCACTCCCGATTGAATATGCAGTATTTAAATACAATATCAATAGTCGTTTGCCTGTCTCCTTTGGCAATTGAATATTGTAATAATATCTGTTTAAAAAAATTTCTATTATTGCTAGTATATGTGGTACTATGCTAAGGTAGGTTTTAGGATGGTCCAGGCAAACTATTACAAATTATTTTTATCTTCTAAATCTCTTCTGTAGAAAAAGAATAATTCCCCCTACATCTATGCCCTCTTCTGAAATTAATGATTTCCTATGATCAAAATACCTACCATTCTTCCACACTTACATAATAGTCTCCTTTCTTCCGATGGTATATCGACGCTACCGGTAACCTCAATATCAATATTTCAGCAATTCAGTATACTATTTCTGCCCACCTAGAATTTCTCACCACCAGCCGCTCCTCTCGGTAAACAGCCAGAAATTCTAGATTAGTGTTCTTCCTTTCCTTCCATCTCGGATTGCCATTCACAAACGAATAAAATTAAGCAGTAATTAACTTTGACTTGTTTCATCGGGTTTTCTTACCTGGGTCCCTCCTTTGTTTCTACCCGGACATTAAAAAATTGCAAAAAGATACGTAAAGCCTTACTCATTATCGTATTTATGGATAATGCATTGATTTCTCTCCCGGTAAATCGGCTGCATTCAAAGCGTCTATTATTATCACTTTGCAAATTGAGTTTGACATGGATCGATAGTGCTACGAATGTAACAACGTACTGTTGTGAGTGCGACAGATCAAAGAATGCCGAACGCCGAACGTTGTGTGACAACAAACCCAAAAAGACTCAGCCGCGGTCCATCAGCAATTATCCAGTGGAAAAAAGGGGCTAGAAGTACTCGTATTCTCAGCGGCTATGTAATCACGCATTCCATGTTTGCAAAAACGTGTACGTCTAAAATGAGATTTATCTGGGAAGTAACTGCAGTTTCAACTTTATGATGCAAGTACATATATTATGCCACGAAATATTAGAGGAGTACTTCATGTCCCGGAATCTCGTAGATCTTGTGTAGAAAGAAAATTAATTTATTCAGCATTGCCATCGATCATTTTCCGAACAGATAACTAAATTAGTTGTTTCTTGTGCTCAAGGCATTTTCACAGAGATTCTTTCAGTAATATTTTCACCACTAAATATTTGTACTAATTGGCGCTGTGCCATTGAAAAAGGGCTGATCTTGGGAAAATGCTACAGATTGGAATATTGTATTCAGAAATCGCAGAGTATATCGAAACTAGAATTTCAAAAATGAAAGTCAACATCCCTAGCCGAAAAAAGTGAGGTACTAAATTTACACGGAAAATGGTTTACAGAACATTTGCTATAAGAATTCTTAGATAAATATATCGCAATGCTGAGGCCGACGCCGGTGCATCATAATGACGTTCCTCGCAGCGACGTTCAGCCAACAGATGCAATAAAAGTTGCGTGGTAGTATGAAATTCGTTTGATGCCATATTAAAGTTTATTTTCACAGTATCTCAATACGTGTCCATGAGTCAGGATGGCCTCGCCGTCGTTTATCGGGTAGGGTGAATAATCCATGCGATGCGTGGGGAGCAGCGGAGTCTTCCAACTTCCAATTTTCCCGCGAGCGGCAATGCCTCCGAATTAGTCCCAGCGATTCATTTCGGAGGGCGACTTTCTGGATTCTCGAGCGAATAAATGTCTCAATGATTTAGCGCTGACCCGACTCCCTCTCGGTGTTGCCGAATTATTTCAATTTTCAGCCACCCAAACTCCCGAGTGTAAGCTATCTTGATTTTTCGTCGTATCAAATAATTGCAACGCCACAATAAGAGGTAAAGTTATGATTTGAAGCAATGATGTATCATCTGTGCGGGATGAGCAAGTTATGTTCGGAATGTATGTTTATAATTTACAGTAGGTTTTATTTTGCAGTCACACCGATTCAGTATTTCGAAATCCAATGTCGTCTATTTCATTAACAACGTGCTCGTGGTGTCATTACAGTCTTGCAAAATTATTTTTCTAAATATGGAATCATTATATTGTTAAAAAAATTAACAACATAAGAAATGCATTCGATACTGGCGGAAAGATGATAGTTAAACTGCTGATCTGCTGAGGAAATTAAAAGTTCACGAGTTTGGACAGCAAATATTTTTTTTAACGCGGTAAACTTTTAGAAAATCGAAATTGCTTTATTGTAATTCCATAAATCATAGTGATTTACGAGAAGCATCAAGTAATTTCTAAAAAAAAACGTTCTTCAGCTTTTTGCAAAAAAAAATTTTAGTCTTGAATTGCGTTTCATAAAATGAGAAAAATAGCAACAATTAGATAATTTTGGTAACTTTGGACATCTATTATTTCCATTTGCGCTTTGCTCACTAGCTTTTTTCGCATGGACCCGAAACGGAAATCGAAAATAAATGGGGTTTTTCAATATTCCGTTTAAAACAACTTTATTTTGTATCAGAATCAGTCGATACCATTAGTTTCATTGACAAACCTGCAAAGATCACCAGGAAAGAGGTCTCACCAGATTGGTGATTTCTTTTTATCGATAACAGCAACGCTTACAAGATTCAAATGATCACAGATATGTCCAATGTGAATTTGTATACACCAGTTTGGGAACTCATTCAGTTGGTTGTTCCTAAATGTATCGATTTATTTTCCAAAATCACTAAGTTTCATTATCGGGAGAGACTGTGGCCTTGTTTCTGTTCATTCCTATGATATCTTGTGAAACACTCCTCAGAGCGTATACACTACATGCGCAGTAGTAAACCCGAAGGTTGGCTTGATTTGTGAGAGTGGAGTTCCGTCTCGTTATAAGCTCTCTTAAGCGGGGAGTGTGAAAAACACTCATATGGATGGGTGCGGGGATCCTTATCCCTATTCCCCTGAGGTTTCCCCAGAAGTTCTCGTTTCCGAAAAATCAAACAACTCGGGTGAATCTTAGCCTACCCAAAGTCACTGTAAATCGAACTAGAGATGATCGCTCTTCTCACTAAGAATATCGCGCCCTTATTAGAAAGAATATATGGTCGCAATAGGATACGTATGCGTTGACTAGTTAACTCGGTTAGTCACGGAGTTGATTCGCCAAAAATTCCTTTCCCTCCGTTGACATGGCGCGCTCTTCCAGTTTGTTAGCGTATGCGTAAGTTAAGAGAACACTATGATAATACCCTCGGTGAAGTAAAGGAGTAATTACACCGTCTGACCTGGGTATTTTAATCTGTATTTAGTTAGCCTTATAAACCGATGTATCTTGATTCGAATTCCAAGAAGGGCATGAATATTGAGTTATCATTCTATCAAGTTTTGGTTGTTGAGGTTTTTCTGGTGCGATATGGCCCATGCTATTGAGTCCTAATTATTATTTAGCGCTACTGGCAAATGTCCCGTTGTCGTAAACGGAGAAAAATTTAGTTTGTGACACTGAGGAGGTTCAAAGTGAGGCGGGGGTATTAGTCAAAATATATATTGGCAAAATAAAGCGTATCACTGAGATGCCAGCGGGCAAGGTGGATTGGGATTCGATGGGAGAAAATATAATTCAACGCTAAACTAGAATCCTGAAAAATATAGAGGTTAGTTTCACTCCGTGAAGTTCAATCAGTCATTCGGAATCTTAACTCATGTTTACCGATCGGACCAGAGATAGCACTATTAGATGAATGTATGCCGGAAATATTAGATTTAGAGATTCCCACGAGCGGTGAATGATAGTGACCACGTCAGCAGGCTACTCGGCCGATTTCAATCCCTATAAGCGCCCCTACCAGGTGGTCCACGTGCACATTATCGTGCGCCTTTGCTTGGTTTATAGTGCATGAGTGTCGACGATGAACCCTATCCCCACCTCCTCTCCTCTCTATCAGCCGGAGGAGTGAACCGTCAAGAGGGTCGCGGAGAGCGGCCCCTGAACAGCGGGCCGCTCTCACTTCTCGGCCCTCTCTCCATTCCCACCCTCGCCCGTACTCCCCTTTTCTCATCTCTCGGCCATCACTCCACCGCCTTCGAAGAACGGGTGAGAGCCCTACACCACCTCACCTCTCCCTCCCTTACCACTTCTCCTCCTCAAACTGTATGCAATCGCAGTCCGCCTTCCCCGCACACCCCTTCGCACCCCCGCGGCCTTCCTCGCCCGCAAAACACCCTTCGACCCCACATCCCCGATCCCCTCCCCCCGACCCACACCCTCCTCCCTCCCCGGAGCCTCTCTGGTCCTTATCTTTGGTACTCCCCCGCCCGCTGAACCCCATTCCTCTTCGCCTTCGACCTCCCCCCTTCCTTCCCACACGCCCTCCTTTTCCCCTCTTCCCTACCTCCTTCAACACGGCTAGTCCGCCTCCCCCCCCCAAGGCGGTAGTCCCTAACCTCCCTACCCTGCCTCTTTCAGCCCTTTCCCTTCGGCCCTCATTCCCTCAGCCCCCTTCCTTGGCTCCCGCGTGATATATCGTCCGGATTATATACTTCTTTCTCATAACTTTATATATACGCGTATACATTCGCCCGGAGGGATATCTTAATAAGATTCATGAAAGGACGCCGTATTTTATCCCCCCCGGTCCCTAGGATACATGGGACGGGAGGGAGGAGTTGAAGGGTGTGGTTGGTTGGGTGGAGGCGAGGCAGGCGGAGGTGGGGAGTGGGGCTCTATGGGGATGCCGGTGGAGGGAGTTTTGGGAGGCGAGGGGGGGGGGTGTTCTGCCGGGGGATAAAGACTCCGAGTGAGTCGCGCTTTGCCGTGGGCGAGGGGTGGGTGCGCCGGTGTTTTTGAGTGGCAAACGCGACGGTTTTTAGGAGATTCGAGGAAAGGGTTTCCCTTGCGCGGGGCGGTGGAGCGAGTGGCCGGCTGAGAACGGTGGAGTCCTGGCTTGCATTCAGCGGGGATGCTCTTTTGTACCTAACAGCAGAGGGCATTCTTGAGGATACCTCTCAGATTCCATGCCGCAAGGGTCAGTTCGGCTGAAGGAGGAGGAATTACTTCGCGGCATTCGATCGAGCGAGGAGGTGAGAGCATCCACCGAAGTTCACCTCAATCGAAGTGCCGGCCTTCTGCGCATTACTGCCTCCTGGTCTCCTCGAGCAGTTAGTGTCATAGACATAGCTAAAAGCTCCGTGGATTTGCGTTTTCGTCATTAAGGAAAAAATGGGAGTGACGAGGAAACAGCAAATATTTAGAAATCATACGACATGGGTAAATCTCCTTGAAGAGGACAAACTTGTACGTTTTAGTAAGTTATAAGTGTAGGGTGCTGAGGATATTCATCAAGTTCTCTCTTAGTGTTGATGTTTTGATACGAGATGCTACCACTTCCTCCCTACAGGCTTCTTAAGTACGCCTTTATCCTGCGAGCACTGTGGGATTTTATTTGATAAGTTTGCGGAATTAAATTGGGAAGGTCTGAATTTTCATGTCTAACTTGCGATTCGAGGCTATTTCGCAAGCTCGAAGGAGGTAGCGTACGAATGCAAAAAAATAGCTTGTACTGGTAAAAGCCGTAGGACGACAGATATGGATACCCACGTACGAGCAACCCAGAAGAAAATGTTTCTCAGTATATCACAAAAGTATGCATTTACGGATATTTTCCTGCGAACAAAAGTGACTGCCAGCCTCAAATTTTGGATACGCAAGTATGCATAGATTGTCTACCTTTTCGTAATCAAGGATATCTAAACCGGCCTTCTGTTTCAAATAATGTTGGCTATTTACATAATGTCAATATTTATATCAACAACATGTTCTGAAATTAAAAATAAAAATTGCTTAGAAAATAGGAACATGTGGAAAATTGCATTCAGTAGGGTTTTAATGTTAGTAACTTAGAAGCAATGACACTGATACTCTTCGGGCCCGAAAACCTAATGATGACCTAAGTAGCAGAAAAAGCAGACTGCCTGGTTCTTAACCAGATTTCCTATGAGTATTATATGGAAGTTCGGTTGGGATATCGCGATTTTATCTTGCAAGCGTTTCCTTCAAACTTGTAACCGGATTTCGAGACGTTAATATGCTCCATTATTAACAACCGCTCCGCTACGAAAACGGAATCTGCAAGAAAACGATGCAAGATTAGCTGCTGCCGAGGAACTGTGGGAGGTGACAACCAAGACTACTGAGCGATGACATTTCTCCAATTCCTTAATATTCAACTCTTCCCTTGGAAACATGGATTACCGATAAACTGTTTGGATATATCCTTAAACCAAAAAAATCGACCCGGTCATCCACAATCAATAAAAACAATGTACTATTTATTATAATTAAAATGCTAAAAAGAACTGAATCATACGCCTTCTTATAACGACCATTCGTAGCATCATACATACATTGAATAATTTACAAGAATTCAGCTCATTAGAAAATAATACGCACAGGTATCAAAATTCACAAAACCTAAAAGAGAGCAATATTAACCAAACCTGTTTCAGTATTAATATCGCCAGAAATCCATTTTGAATTTTTGTCAATCTGATCATCGTTAAGTGGTCAAATCCGATCAAATCGGTCAAATCGCGCAAGGTCAAATACGATAGTTTAAAATTTTGAGACTCTTTGTTCCTTATATGCGCAATATACAATCAAATTAATACAAAGATGGACATTGTCAGAGATTAAATTCGTTAATTGCAATGAAAAAGATCAACAATTGCGAGTTTTCTATCATTAGTTTGCATGTTACACCCAATAAAAATAGAAGCATTGCTAAACCTGTAAAGAATATCAAATTTGACATAATCTGAATTTTTCTGATTGTAGTGATACCCAGAGTATGTTTAGAAACCCAAGTTGAAATTGTAGCCAAAAACGTTCACAAAAAGTGAGCTTTCGTTGCCGTTAAGATATTTTGAAAATTTACATTTGTAGCATAATAACTACTAAACTTACACATATAAGTGCAGGTATTTTCGACATAAATTATTCAAATCTTCCATAGTGAGAAAGAATTCAAAGGTGTATAACCATAAAAGATAAAGATTCGGGCGTCAAATTGGTCGGTGAAAGTATGTGATATTCATAAAACACCACTTTATAAATTTCCACTCCATGATTTTGATTCACCGACCATATTTTCGGCAGCTTGTCATCATCTAGGCGACACCTGGGCAATGATTGTGGCGCAACCTGTCAAAACTATTACCGGCGAAATAAAATTATAGAATTAAAATATACTTAGTGGTGTTTTTTTGTGAATATGACGTTCAGAGTTTAGAATTCTTCACTCAGCGCTAAAATAAGGCCACTGAAGTCCTCTTTCTATTGTTGTTTGAAATTTGATTTGAACTCCAATGAAAATTTAAACGATCGTGTAAATTCGAAGGGCAAAAACTTAGTACTTTGATTTTTGACTCGAATAATTTGAAGTTTGAAAGGAAATAATTAGTACCTTTTCTCAAATTTCTTTTATTTCTCTAATGAAACTTAATCATTGACTGCAGCGTGAATAAAAGTTTTAAAATCATAATGACGCAGGAAAGTCCTTGAGAAGATTCAGCAAATGAGTACCTTGCGAGTGGGATAGAAAGAGAGAGAACAGCGGAACTTCGCAAAATAGGTCAAAGTTATGGCAAATTTCATAAGTTAAGAACCTGACCCAATAGGGAAGGTAGGAGAGGACTGAATGTATTTTTCCGGAAAAGTCTCCCTCCCTTAAACGAAACGGAAGCGGGGAAATGAAATCCAAGACCGCGGCCGCGACGGTTTCATTCCTCGTATAAGTAAGCCGCGGCACTCCGGCACAGCGGACATTTCCGTCGACCGCAATGATGTCACACTTTGGTGCATTGACTAGCCCGCAAATGCCTCTCCCCCACCCCCTTCCCTCGACGGAGCTCTTAATCACGCCTGCCTCGAGCAATCCTTGAAATTGAGATTACGACCGCGAATTACGCACACAAATCCCTTGAAATGTGGCCGAGGGGAAAGAGTGAAGAGAGAGATACTGCGATGTATCGTACCGTCGCGTTTTGTTTCCCTTTGCTGGTTTGAGACGTGACGGCATTAATAATATATCGGGCTCATTCGGGGATCGCGGAGGTCGCGAGAAAGGACCGGAGGGGGCGGATTGCATTCCCCACCCCAATGATTCTTCCCGAGGCGTTCGCCGACAACCCGCGCTCATTCCCGCCTTTTCCACATCCCACCCCCTCAGCCCCACCTTCTGAGGAGGTTGGAAAAAGCGTAAGGAGCGCACATAAAACTCCCTTCAACTCCCGGACCTCACCGGCCCCTCTCTCCTACGTTCGCCGCCCACGGACTCCGAGGCGGTTCCCACCACCCCACGCGTTCCACCTCTCTCCCTTCCCACCACCCTCCGATCGCCCATCCCCCCCTCCTCCACACGCCACACCCGAAAACCTCCACACGACCCCTCCACGCGCATCCCACCTCTCCCCCACTCTCCGAATATACACCTCCGAAATACACTCCCCTCCTCCCCGCCCCCTTCCCCAGACGCCAACCGGCGAAAGCCTTCCTTCCTTCCTCGCCGTACCCTCTTCCCCCTCACCCTCCCCGACCCTCTCTGCGTCCCCCGTTCCCCGCCCCCGTTCCCTGTTCCGTGCCCCTCGCCCCCTCCTTAGACACCCATTTCGCTACTCCTCCCGCACACTCACATCGTATTTCATCCATCCCATAAGATTACTGATCTTTAATCCCCTAAAAGTTAAGATTTACTGCGCCTGGGCGGGTGCTTCCTCACACTCAACCCTCCTCCTCCTCCGACCGCCGCCCCCACCCTGCCCTCCGTCCTCCTCCTCCTCCTCCACCACCTCCTCCGCACCTCCTTAACTTCTCCCCTCCACACTCTTCCTCCTACGCCTTCCGTCTTACCTCCATCCTCTGCCATCCACCGCTCTTTCCCTTCTCTACTTGCATCCCCCCGCCCCGCTCCCTGAAATTTCCCCCCCCTCCTCCTCCTACTTTTCATCCTTCACTCCTTTTATCCCTCTTATTACATCTTTCTCCATCTCCCTCTCTCCTCTTCAAACAACGGACCCGGCAGCTATGTTTTCTCCCTCTCTTTCTCCCCGAAGGGTCTCGCACCCCCTTTCCCTCTCTACGTCCACCTCTTATGCCCAAGCCTCTGCACCCCTTTTCCCCGTTGTTTCTCACGCCGACCGAATCCTGGATCCCCCCTCGAGTTTTTTTTAACCCTCTGGGGAGGCGCCCCACCCGGAGTTTCTCTCTTTTTTATTAGTCGCCGTTGTACTCATTGTTATTAATTTTTGTTTTCGGTCTTTTTACGGTGTTCGAGTTTGACCATCCGGGGGTGGGGCGATTATTCCCTTCTCCGGGTTCTTCCGAGGGGATGAAAAAGCGATCCCCGTTGATATAAAACGAATGGAGCGGCCCGCCCGTGATGAAGATGATGAGGGGGGAGGAGAAACCTCTTGCGTAGGTTTTTAGGGGGCAGGGGTGGCAGTGGTGCAGGGGTGCTGCTGGAGAGTTAGGAGTATGGCTGGGAACGGTTGAGGAAAGAGGAGAGGAAGGTGGAAAACTATTTTGGAGCGATGAGGTTGTAATCGTGGACCGACGCTCTTTGGAATGTAATCGAGGCCATTGTGGTACGGTCATCGTTTCATCCATCGATATTTAAGTTTGTTTTGGGCGATAAATGAATTATTTTGGTTTTGGGAAGGAAGGGAATTGGTAAAAGTTTTAAATCTTACGAGTAAGGACATGAATTCAAGAAATGATACGGAAATAAAGAGGATTGCGAAGGATATCATTACAATAGAAGGCGCAGAACCTCAGATAATCCTTTTGATAATCCTCGGATAACATTTGCTAGTTACGCTCCAATAAATTTAAAAACTTTTATTTTAATTGTATATTTAATGTAAATAACGAAAATATTTGCGCATATATTACGAGTGGGTTGGATGAAACTTTTCACTGCCAATCATGCGGCTTGTTAATCTGATCATAACAACTTCCTAGAATACACCTTTTTAATGCAATTGTTGTGAAAAAAAGAAATGAATCATTGCATCATATTGATAGCAATGTTTTCTCGTGATTCTATTGACGTTTACCTGATTTCTTGGCGGACAAACACCGGTCGATTCAAAATCTATCACAATTAGACACGAGAGATGGTACTTCCATGTCCTTCCAATTTCCGTAGTCCGAAGCAGCTATATATTGAGATTGGTTGAAAAGCAAGCAATAGTCGCAAATTAGTACAGATATCTGCGTAGAATTTTTTTCACGTGAAATAATCAGCCTTCGTAGAATAATTGAATAAACTAAGGAATAGCTCGCGGTTTTAACGGACGCCCTTTGATTGGCTAGCCATTCGTGAAAATGGTTTCTTGTTAACAGGTGACGAGCTTAGCTAGTCGTCAATAGAAAACACACAAGAAGTTATAAAAGGCTTTTTGATCTTTTCATGTAATGATTACGATAATATCGCATCGTAAACACACCTCACTCTAAAATCAATGCATAATAGTTTACGATCGAATAGGTTTTAAGAAGTTGATATGACTCGACAGTACGGAAATTATTTTTGGCCGCGTTCACCCAACTTCTGACGTTTGTCCGAAAGGCGAGAGAAAAATATTATTCATCTTAAATAAAATTGTGGCCGGGGTAGAGGAGAAAATGGAAGAATACCGTTCTCGCAGTTAAATCGCACGATACTTTGAATTTCTTTCGAGATTTTAATATAAAACAAACCCTGGGGCAGAGAGGAACTCTGAGCGGGAGCGGGGGGAGGGGGGGGAGAGGAGAGAGATCGACGGTGAGGTAACTGGAATGGGATGGATAGTTGGGGAAGAAAGGGTTTTGGAGGGGCGAAGCGAGCAAGAGGAGATCGAGCGGGGAGGGAAAAGCGGTGCTGCGTCGTTCTGGAGATTGAGAGGGAGAGAGAGAGAGGGAGCCTTTCCGACGCGCAAACTCACGCCCGTGGCGCATATACGAATTCCCGCATACACCAACACCACCGGGAGACCCGGCATCGGTTTTATGATGATATATACGCGTGTACGGAGGCGGAGATCGTTTCCACACACACACCCCTCTTGGCCCATTCCTTTCCGCAGCCTCCACTACACCCCGGCATACTCCACTTCATCCCCTTGGACGCCTCTACCAACCGCCCCTTGGAACCTCCACCGCATTACTTCTCTCTCTCTCTCACTTCCCTCCTCACACACACCCACACACACCCCGGCGTTCTTTTCGTATCTCCACCCCCCCACCATCCGAATACTTTCTCTTCCAGATCCCCGCGGCTTTATTTATTTCCACTCCCCCTACCATACACGTCTCCTATTCCGCCAACCTCTCTCTCTCTCTCTCTCTCGCCCTTAGCTTATCTTAACTGCTATAGGAGCAGCGAAACATTACAACCCGCCACAAATATCCCGCCGCCCACACCCCTTCCACCCGCCCACCTCCCTCCCGTTCCTCCCCTCTCCATCTCCGCCGCATCCACACAAACTCCCGACCTCCTCCTATCCCCCCCTAACTTTCCTCCCATCTCACCTCCTCCTCACCCCTCCCTCGCGGCCCTACAACTTTCCCCGCGCCCCACCCTCCTCCCCCACGCCATCCCTCAACCCTCGCGAGCGCTCTCTCCCGTCCCGGTGCCTCACAATTCCTCCTCCGCCCTCCCTCTCTCCTCCCCTTCCCTCTCTCTCTATTTCTCAAACTCGACCCTCCTCCCCATTGAGCGCAATGGGCTCATGTAAGATCGGAGCATGTGGGGTCTCTCTCTCTCTCTCGGAATGGGGGCGAAATGAACTCTCCCACCTTCATCCCTTTCCCTACCGTCTTACCTTCTCGCCCTCTCTCTTCCTTCAGGTGTTCCAACCAAACCAATCTCGCTCTTCCGCCTATATTCCGAGAGCTCACTCGCGTTCCCCACCGACAGAGGTGTCTTCCGCGTATGTACCTCTCTCCCCGCGTATTACGTCCGAAAATTTCCACGGCGGAGATGATGAGATGTTTCAGCACGTCCCGCTGGGAGTGAAACACACTAAGTAGGTGTGCGGATGCGGCGGAGTTAGAACACGGAATAAATATGCGTAAAGCGTCGAAATGAGCGCAAGGGATGTCCAGGGTAATGTTTAAAGAGGATTTCTGAGGTTCTCCTGTGAAATTCAACGTTTGCTTCAGATTATTTTTATATTTTTGTTAGTTGCGAGTTACGAGATGGAGAAAAAAAGAATTCAATGTTGTCACCAATCCCTCCCTCTCATTTTATTGTTTTTATTTGGAATACTAACTAAAAAAGGGCTCGGGTTGTTTTTGAGTCTTACGTTTGCATTTCCCTCGTTTGTACTTTAATTTACTAGAAATCTTTCTTGTTTTTGCGTTACGAAGCTCCCATTACATGACATTTTCTTGGGAAACTTACAATTTTTATGGGTTGAAAAGCTTTCTTTCCTGGCCATATTGAACAATTGTGGAAAGAGTCAACTCGAAACATTCGCCGATATTTGTCTCCTGTCACGGTTGCATATCTTTGCCAAACTATTCTCCGAAAAAGAAGGAAGTTTTCTGTGCTTTTAACCCTAATTTCTTGCTCATTATAGGGTGAGCTTCTCAACTGTGAAAACAGTTTTTTTTTAAACTGAAAAGCATTTAACACTAGATGACTATTCGTCATCATACTCAACAGCCATCAGTCGTAGGACTGATTTCAACCCACTCTGCAACCAATCCTTCGCTTAACTAACTTCCTCCTGTCTCCATATTCCTGTACTTCCACTGCTACCATTGTTTGATTTCAGTATACGTATCATCACCGGTATGCTATTTCTGCTATACGTACACTAAACAGTCATTTCTTACTTCCAAATTGTCTTCAGCGTACCATCGAGAAGCTTAAAATGCCTGTTAATTCTATCGCTCCTTTCCAGGGATGGCCTTAGATTTATATTCCTAGCAGCATTAGACGATACGTCCTATCTATTATCACTATCCATTCCTATCACCATATTTACCCTGACTTAAGTGTTCCCACACCTTCCATGGTCCACGTCTATAGAGGAGCATACCGTATGTATTTGCCTTAATGAAATGTTTTCCAATTATATTCTTAAATTTTTATAACTCTTCAACTTCCTTACTGTGCGAAACGAAGTCTCTTCTCCTGAATGAATAATTTATGGGTACGGATTTTTAAGGAGGTAACATTTCAATCGAATTACAAAGTCGATCTTTTGAGGCAAATAATATGAAAGAAATTAGAATATTGGGAAGGGAAATCTCCTATTGCGATGCCTAGGGTGTTTTTAAAATCTAAATTGTCTACCATGTGGAGGTCGGTTTGGGATAGGAATAGCACGACGTCATGGACTTTTAAACAAATCTTCAAAGAAAAAGAACCAACTTTTGGCCTAAAATATATCCATCTTCAGAAATTCATTCATTTCATCCTCTGATTTCCATCCAAATTATCATGATGAGCTTGATTCATTCCAAAATCTCCATATATTTCCTCTCTCCCCTCCACTCGCTAACATTCTTCCGCCAATCACAGCCATTGACATCCGAATGTCTCTCAGTATCTCTTTCATCCTTTATCTACCCCGAGTATCCTCAGCAAATTTCTTCTCTTCTATATTTTGTCTCCCTATCTTTTCGTACTTGCCCTCCAAAAGTCCCCAATACACTTTTCAGGATGGAATAGTCAATTTTCATCCTATTGCATCGTGATTCTATTAAGTGCATGACATGGCGTAAGAATTAGTTGGCATCAATAATTCAGTTTAGTTTTGAGAGTAATCATTTAAAAATGCTTTCAACAAGTACGCAGTTATTCCAAAACACCGGTTCAAATTATCTTAAATATACTTAGTTTACCACTGTTGTTAATAACTCGGCTTTATCCATTGTATATGCATATTGAGTCATTGAAAAAGTTTTCAGTGTCGTATCACCTTAGTGATGTCATGTGTAAACCATACTTGTCTATAATTTCAACGTACTCCTTTTGATAATATTACCTCCTCCAAAAATCTTACCCTGTCGTAATTAAAATAGAAACAAAATATTAAAAATACTGTATACTGAAAGTATTCTAAAATCACAATCTCCGAAGCAATAAAAAATTTTTTATCAACATAAAATATGGATATTCCATTTGCAAGTCAAATAATATCTTTTGCCATATACTCCCATCGCTCTTTAGGTGTCCACTGTCTGCTCGAAAGCTTTAGCGTAACGCCACACTGGCTCTGTATTTCCTCTCCATCTGAATTCTGCCTCATGACTCGGATATCCTAGCATTTCTAAGTCACGTCACTCTATTCCACCTCCGTTTGCAACGCCGATCCATCATGAAAAGACAACTTTGAGAAAATGTACCGATTAAGAACTAAAGAAACATACCTAATATTCATTTTAAGCTTAGAGAGCTGAACGAATGAATCTAAGGCGGCAAAGATGGCACTAATTGGATCGAGAGGCGAATGAAGCTCTAACGTATGAACTGCAAGCTTCTTTTTTTTCAAGCGATTATTCAAAAGTTTGGGAAACCCTTCAATTTTTAAATTATCAATAATTTTAACAGTCATTGTAAAGCTTTTTAATTTCTTTTATGTGACTACCAGTGGTAATGGCTTTTTCATCTGAATTATTTCCTTCGCCTAGCTCCAGTCCACTAATTTTTTTTTGCCTCTCTGTACAAGAGTTAAAATATTTCTAATGCAAATACAAATCTTCTCCACTTATTCCTACTGATATGCACCAATTTGTGGTAAAATAATTCCCAAACACGTGAAATTTTCTTACTCATATAAAGTATCTCTTAGCTCGCCTACTTGCTCCTGGAGCCTGTTTCTTAATAGTCCTTAAAAGTCCTTAAAATCTACAAATCACTGAGCCAGATGGGGTAACGATTGGTGCAGTCGGTTATATTTACTTGTATTACTGTCAAGTTAAACTCTTAACTTACCTGTTTAAGTTTTTTTGGTACATTAAGACTGAATAAACACATACATATGAGTAAATCCATAAATACAACTTTATGATATTTTATAAAATCGCTGTTTACGAAGGTGTTCTGTATACCGAATTACGATATGGCATTATTAAATACACATGTGTATATATATGGTTTCAGATAGCAAGTTTAAAATACAATATGCGATAAAATTGCATCTGAAACATTCATCCAAAAGAGATCAAATGATGAAATTTTAATCCTTGGACTTTTAAAATGTGTGGTCTAAAAATAGGAATACATGTCTCCATTTAGTCATTGACTACTTTAGAGGAAATATTCTTACGTGTCATGAATTGCAAAAGTGGGTTATTTCAGTCATTATCTATCCACGAGCAGAGCACAACAATAGCAACCAATTCATTTAAAATTGTTGGGAGGTAAATATATATTTGAATTTCTAGCCTTTGTCTTGCATTTTAGCCTTTTCGTCAATTATAACCATGGGGCTCAATGCAAATGGATATTAATACGCTAAATAATTATTGAAGGATATCATTAAAAAAAGCCTTATTCTGTTAACCGAGGATAAGCATATGTGTTTTTCTGCAGTCGAGAGTTTTGTATATTAATCATTTAAAAGTCATACAAATTGGATACCTGATAGCGCGAACTACTCGATGGAAGCAATGAATATAAATTCACGCACATAGTTTCTTCCTTTACCAGGTAGCCTATTTTATTTATCCGAAGGAGATCGCTTCTATTCAATTATGCTGTCTTGTATTTTCTTCTACAAACGCTTAAGAAACAAATTTTCTTCTCTTGGGAACCAATGCACTAGGTTATCGATTGGTCAACGTGAATTCAACGAGTGAAAGCTATGTCAAAACATCGTAGTAGTAGTATTTAGGGGAGGCGACCGACAGCTGAGGTCAATTGCGCCATAGGGGATGGACAGGAAAGGATGAAGGGCGGAGAGAAACCCGGCGTCGGAATTAGCCTACTCTTTACGAAAGGCGCCAAGGGGTCCGCAGCTTGACTTCCCATCCGTCGGACGGCGTGCTCATTCAAAGTGCCCTCCACAATACACCTCGAGTAGGGATCGAGATATCTCTGAAAAATATTCAACACCGCCGGGATTTGAACCCGGGCCCTGTGGGTGGGAAGCCAGTACGATAGCCTCCGCACTATCTCGATCCCCTCAAAACATCGCAAACTGCATTTTTAAAGAGGCTGGACCTCCCTAAAATTGGTTTGCGGTGTTTGATAAAACTTTGGACAAAACGTGAATGCTAATAAATTTGAAGTCAGATTAATCTTTAAGAAGTTGTTTGCCATTCAACGAGCGACAAGAATATAGGTGGATGAATAATTAATAGATTACTCACATGTATGCATCGAATGAGGGTAATTTTAGCACCTGAGAAGGATATCCAATTTTAAATTAAGCAAAATTCCAGCCCCTAGAAATTTGCAATGAGTGGACGGAAAGCACAGCATGATAATTGAAAATTTTTATAAGGGTAATTGTACAAATCAAAAGTAGAGCTATGTTATTTCACACTCAACTCTCTCGAAACGGGAAGATCAGTTGCAAGATTCGAGACAAATAAGATATAGTACATCAACCGATCGAATATTTTTAGTCGGGAATCACTCATTCTCGATGAATAATTCATCGTTCGAACAAATTTAATATAGGGAAATACTTAAACACGCACTGGCCCACATTTCGCGTGAAAAATAACAGGGGATAGATGTAGTAAAAGGCAACATAATGTCCGTAATCGACGTGGAACTCGAATCCGCGACTTGTGATGGGTACATCTCTCGCTTTTCCTTGAAGAAAATTTCTTGAGGAAATAATATGAAAATGTTGAGCATTGGTGAAACGATCCTTCCGATATGTAGAGTGGTTTAATTTTTGCATTTAAATTTATTGTATTTAGTAAGTATTCTATGATAGAGAATTGTTTTCGAATAGTTTTCCTACATGTGCAATCGGCCACTTGGTCTCAATTAGTAGGTCAATTGCGATCGATAAGTATTCGATGTTTTAGGTACAAGGGGCAAAAGCATTCGGACGCTCAAAATTTTAGGGCAACGGAAACTCGACCCCTTTGGTATTATTTCGTTAACCGAGGGCAAAAGGGGAAAGGCTGTGAAAACACACCCCTCCTTTTACTACTGGATCGCTCCCCCGCTCGACTCGCATGCTGATAAAATTCCTCCCCCCCACATCCTACTTCGCACACACACACGATTACCCCCGAAAATAATTATCTCCCTCATCCAAAGCATTCCCCTCCACCTCCCTGATTTCCCTCCTCTGACCTTTCCCACTTCTAACCCATTTTACCTTCAAATGTTTTCCAACCCCTCTCGCCCCTGGTTGCTCTCAAAACGCCCACCGCCAACTTGCCACGCCCAGACCCCCCAAAACCTCTGCCGCTCCCTTTCCGATCTCTATGGAAAACCACCCCCCCTCTTTCCTCACTCCCACCCCCCTCTCCCCGCGTCCTTAACACTCGTCCGTCCACGAAACCACGCTTTCAAAATGTGGCACGCGCACGCACAAATAGCCCCCTTCCCCCCCCCTCTCCCCCACAACCCCGGACGAAGCGCATCCCTCGGACCTCCACACGCTCGTCTTCCGCCCCTCCGGGCGTTCGGAAACTCACACCCCCTCTTTTCCCCTCCCCGAGACTCGCATCCCCCCGGGGAAGACGGGGGTGGAAGGAAAAGGCCCCCCCTCCGCCCACCTGTTGTGCCCCTCCGCCGACGCGTAGAGATTTCCCGCCGCCCCTTCACCGTCCCACGCCCGCTAACTCTCCCTCTACTCCTTGAACACACTTTCCCTCCTCCCCTCCCTGTTCATCGTCCCCTTCTCCGTCTCAGCCATCACGTCATACCCCCATTGCACGGCTCGTTGGTTGAGAAGGGGTGGTTGGACTGCAGGCAGCGGAGCTTGCGACGGGGAAAAAAGCCCACTGACGAGATCGGGTGGTTTTTTTTTACCTTAGCCATTCGATCGATGAGGATCACCTTGAATGCACCCACCCAGTGCCGCATAACATGGCTCTGGGTTCTTGGTGATCACGCCTCTACATCTACGTAGTGCCCTGCAAATCCACCACTTAATTGCGTGTAAGGGGTTGACTCCACATCCGACATACCCAATCCAAATAAATATACTGATGCACCAGGAAGTTAAGCGCCAAATGGTAAGATAAAAAAATACGAGATTCCTAATCAAAATAAATAAAAGGTAATGTAAATGACCATATATTGAGTGGGGTATATCTGTTAACAATTGCGCTGAAAGTTACAGTCAATGCAAAGCCTTAGAGGGGAAGAAGGTGAGAGAAAATCGATTATCTCAAAGAATGGATGAGTCCTATGATTCAGACAATGATAATGTATTGTATAAATAGCATTTTATGCAGTGCCTAACCTTTGAGTGCCACTCTGCACTTGCTAAACGAGCTTCTAGTATTGACTGCAATGGAAAATGTTTTGAAATCACTACTGGCTACTAACTATATACTCCCTAATATACGTGTAATTAAAAAACTCTTGGGCGACATCGATGACAACTGTTCTCATCCCTAACTGAGCGTGAGAATAATTGTTTTAAAAGAAAAATAACACTTGGGCTTTAGAGGAGGATTTGGGCATCATCTTCAACCATAGAGCGGAATTAACGGCCCATATTAAAAAGGACACACTATACGCTCTCTGGAATTCATTCAGGCTGAATCCTTGCAGGTAAAATGTAAAATGGGACCGGCGATTTCTGATAAGGGAGAGATCTATGGACAAGTTCAGCTCTATCCAGGGTGAGTAATTTTTCTGGGACTAGTTCTCCCAGGTAACCGAAGGCGTCATAGAGAAAGGAATTGAAAACCCTCCCCCTCACTTTACAAGACTCGTCGTCGACCTCTTCTCTGCCCTCCACGAACATCTTGTGCCACCGAAAGATCATGTTTCTGGACATGGCTGACTCCCCGTAAGCCTGGTTAATCATACCGACAGTTTCGGTAGACGATTTCCCAAGCTTTACCGCAAATTTGATGGAATAACGCTGCTCCAAAAACTTCGGCATCGCGTTCCGTGACGTGGGTCGAGCGTGGAGGTTCGCGTTAACAGAGGTCCTCACTACACCACAGCTCAGAGCCGACTGCCTTTTTCAGCGTCGCTTGCCAACATACCCCCTCCAATCGCAGCCCGTCAGAGCGGTGCTGGGCGCGCCTGGAGCGGCGCGCCCAGCCCAGGAGTCAGTACACTTATTTTCCGGACGAACCCTGTACACATCGTACAGGGCGAGATGGGCCCTACCTTTACCTATCAAACCAACCAACATGCTGATTAGTGTGGCTTTCGTACGGTATACATGTAAATAGTTTCAGCTGCTGGCCTATCGCTAGTACATGCAAGTGCCTGATAATAGAAAACATAGTTAGTTTTTTCATAAATACGGATGCGTTCCTCAAATGCTGGCTCCAATTGATGAGATCTAGGCTTTAACACCGAAGTCCTGTGTTTTTTCGGGACGAATTTTTTCATGCTACCTTTCGGCGGGCCGAGGTGGAACTCTCAACTAATCTATAGTGCATGCGTCGCCGTCTTGAAGAATTTTATAATTCACAATAATAATATTTTTAAAGAGTTGTTCGAAAATACAGAGAGATTAAAAGGTGGGGGAAGTAGGTAATATACTGATTTTTGCTAGACCTGCGGAAGAAAATATGTCTTGCCAATCAAGGCAATCTATTTCTGAAAAACAATTTTCCTGTTTGGGCATATTCTTCGTTTTTAATATAGATAATGACAGCGTGGTTTGTAGAAATTGCCTCGAAAGATAGTCACGGAATTACTGTTGAAGCCTGAGGAAGAAACTCATGGAGACCTAGAGGTTCCAATCTAGATGGCACTTATTACTGAGGAATCGATTTCGGGATCAGGTATACGACGTCGATTAAATAATTCAAGTCAGCAAGCAGTTTGTACGTATATTAGCCTATTGTGTGGAAATTAATCGAATGGTTTTTGCAGAAGCATAATAGAGCATCTACTGGTTTTCTTGAGCCTGTGAACTTGATAATGCCATGAGTGAATAATTCAAGTTGTCTCACAAGATGTATTCTTTCGGAACCTCTTTCGCGTGTTTGTTAAAAATTTTGAATATCTAGGTAGTGACCAACGCCACTCCAGGATTTTGTATTAAAATAATAACCAAATTGGACGGTAATGTTTGGGATATTGTTTATTTCTGTTTCTCGTATTAATGTGAGTGACATAAGCTGTCTTCCAGATTTATAGGACTTTACTTTCAGATAAACACTTAGTGAATATTTTTTCGAAAAAGGGCGCGATTTCTGTCGTCGACCCGTTTAGCACTCACACTGGAATCCCTTCTGGTTCTAAACTGAAATCTCTGCTGGGCCCCAGAACCAGAGGGGATTCCAGTTGGGCATGTTAACTTTGAGAGACTGGAGCTGCTAATTAAATCCCCTACAATTTCAGATTAAGACACCGGTGGTTCATTAGAGTAAGGGCGATTTTTGATTGATTTTGAAATATCTACTGTGCTTTCTTTCAAAATATTAGTGCAAGACATTAGCTTTGAACTACTTGGTCAAGTTGGTCCTCTTTCAATTTGGCAAACTCCCAGTATTAGACTTCAATGCTTTTGGTTTGTCATCAAGTAAATTACCGAGGATTTTTTTCTTAAGCTGCGTGGAATTCAAGATTGAAAAATCTTTTCGGCTTGTGTAATTTGGTGAGATTATTTTTCCCTCTCTTTCAACTTGAGTGACATAGAAGATTTAAGGGCGATTTTAAACACAGAATGTACTTTCTTCTGTTTCCTCAAGGCCCGTCTTACTTCGCTGCTGTAACAACGTGAATCAACTCATGTTTTTTCAGTATCTTCGTTAATTTCATTGTCTAGTAAGTTTAGTACGTAAGATAACTTTTAGTAGTGGTAGTAATTGAGTTATTAGTTAGTGCATTGACAGCAGTGGTCACTTTTTGCCCACGAACAACCAACAAAAGTTTTCGATTGACTGATTAGGTAA
This sequence comes from Hetaerina americana, assembly GCF_022747635.1. Taxonomy (NCBI): domain Eukaryota; kingdom Metazoa; phylum Arthropoda; class Insecta; order Odonata; family Calopterygidae; genus Hetaerina; species Hetaerina americana. The sequence goes on from NW_027286763.1 coordinate 70,620,625, forward strand.
AAATTTGAATACATTCATAATATTTTTGAAAATTGAAATGAACATTCATACGCATAGCTAAATATACATATGTGAGCTCATATACACAAATTCCAACCTATGTATTCATTTCTTAAGTTTTTATGATTCGTCTCTTATACGTATACTCTCTTATACTCTTGTTTCATAAAGTTTTAATATGCTCTACACCCATTATATTCAGGTTACGTATGTACGAGGGTCATCCGGAAAGTAGTACCCGTTCGTGAAATAAATACACAAAAGTAAATATTAACAAACATAAAAAATTTTATTTGAAAGAGGATACTTTAAACTACTTCTCAACATAATCTCCAAGCAAATTAAGGCATTTGTCATAACGTGTGACAAGTTTCTGTATTCCTGCTGCATAGTCCTTCGCCGCCAGCTCATTGAGATACGCGAGGGACCCATCTTGCACAAATTTTTGCATAATGCAGATGGTGTTTAACAATTTCATGAACAATTGTTCGAGAAACATTGGGAAAATGCTCACAGATGTCATCAATTGTGACGCGCCGATCGTTCCTCACGAATTCGTCAACTGAGCTCACCAGTTGGTCTGTAATGACAGACGGTCTCTCCGAACGCTCATCGTCGTGTGTGTTCCCCCTCCCCATGTTGAAGTTGCGACACCACCGCCGAACAGACGACTCGTCCATTACATTGTCTCCATACACCTCCTTTAATTGGCGATGAATATCACATGGGCGAACGTTTCTTGCATTGAGGAATTTAATCACTGCCCTCACTTCACAACTGGCGGCGTTCTCAATTTTTTTAAACATTGTAAACAATCACAGAAACAACACAGGCAATGCTAGCGTCACGCAACTTGGCTCAGAGAAGGCAGACAAGCCACTGAAGCTATCTGACCTCGTCCAGCGGCTACTCGCGTCGTCAGCACTTCATGCGGCACGAACGGGTACTACTTTCCGGATGACCCTCGTGTGTGTGTATATATATATATATGATGCATAAGCATAATATATGGATACATAACCTGAATGTGTGGGCATACTATGTACGAGTCCTACCCAGAGTGTAACTTAAGTTTCGGCCTAGCTTAGCGGTATGTAGGGCTAGAGCCACCATCCTTTGGTCTAAACATCTCTACACTCACCATGCACCCTGATATAGTTCATCTACCTTGCTTAAGGCGAGCTGTTAAAATTTGTGCTGCAATAGAACATCCCGCGAGTTGTTAGTGCGACCTGCGATCAGGTTTTTACTGGCAAAAAACTAAGTCAATTGAAATCTATTTGCGTCTTCGTGAAGGCGAAGTGAGGAAATTATGCATTCAGTTTAAAAATGGCCGCACCAATGTACACGACGAGGACCACAGTGGTCGATTTAGCCTTGTGAAAGAGGAACTGACGGTGAAATTGAGGGAAAAAATTCGTGAAAATCGCCAAATGACGATTACGGATCTCTCGCTAGACGTGGTTTGCAACACAGCGCTTTGACAGTGACGCAGACTTTGCCTGCTGGTGTAAAGAAATGGTTAAAATGTAAGACGGCAGATTTATTCAGAGATGGCATTGAAAAGATTTGTATCGTTATGATAAACACCGCAATTTAAATAGCAACTATGTAGGAAATTAGTTTAAGAATGTCTTCCAAATGAATTAAAATTTTTCTTGCCACTTGTTCATAATTTATTTAAAAAAGTAAGTTACTTTATGGGCAGATCTTGTACATACATAATAAAACGGGTGTATATATTATCAAAACTTAATGAAACAAAAATTGAAAAGTCTATATTTATAAGAAACAAATTATAAAAACTTCAGCAACCTTGGAAATCTTAAAAACGTCACCTGGTCGATAGTTTCCCCGTGTGATTTTCCCTTATTTCTTTTAGCCCTCTTCCAATAAAATGTTGATTCCGTAAAACCTGGTGCTTATTGACGCCGTTAGTAGACGTTGAATGGTCCGAGTACCAAATATCACAATGTTTTACCTGATAACGATTAAGTAGTGAGTTGATTAAACAAATAGGAAACGCTACAACGCCACTTCGTGCTACAACATAGCGGCGACCATCTTTTAGTTGTCAACGGTGTGCTTTCCATTTCATCCGTGAATTACTGAAAGTTACATATTTTTTGAAAAGATATGATTCTTCTTGTTGGCTTTTTTATATTTTTTCTGCTGTTTTCAGTTGTCTTCTCGTATGTCGGTATGTGCACTTTGTATGACGACGATTACTGAAAGGTACGATGATGATGTGATGTTAATGTCTAATTTCTTCAGGATGTAAAATTCTATTATTCCCGGTCAGTTTGTTAATGGAATAATGCAACGAATATTTCGAGAGCACGTGGAGTATCGCAACACATGACTTTCAGTTTTGAGGATTTATGTCGTTAATCTGTGTCCCAGCTTATTGATGGAATTTTGAAGTTCACGCCATTAATCATGAATTCTATTTCTTTTCTTAAAAGAAAGTGCCAATATTGAGTTTCTACCCATTTAATTAGTTATACGATAGTTCTCATATTTTGTCGATATTTATTCATCAGAGTTTCACTTCCCGATGCATTGTGTTACGGTTTATGAATTTTAAGGTTAAGGTTACTCGGTAATTTTTAATTTTTCGTTGGCATTGTCCGAAGATGGAATAAAATTCAGAAAGAGTTCGTGACCATCTACAAATCAAAGTACGCCCATTATCTACTATGTCCTGGAGGAATAAAAGAAGAAATGAATACTCTATCGACCAGAATCAAGTGGTATATAGAAGGAGGAAGAAAATGTCATTCTTCTTTTCTGTCGTTTGTGATACACCAGACACACAATAGTTCAATGCTAGTAAAATAGAATTTCTAGCATTTCATTAGGGTCGTCGCTTCTGCTAAAACTCCCACTCCCCAAATCTCCCTTCGGTCCTAATTGGTCTGTCGCGTCGGTAGATCTTTAAACTTGGAAAAATACTTCAATGTATTTTTCTATCCACTATCAGAAAGATTTATCTTCCTAAAACTATATCAACGCTTAATAAAGAGTGTTCAAAGTCAGATCCTTTGCTTTTATTCCACAGAAATTAGTTATTACTGCACTGATGTTCGAAGATAATTTTCTTTTGGATGCTTCTTTTTCAAAATTATTACTCTCTAGCGCCTGTTGTGATTCGGTGTCATTATGTTTTCCCCTTTATTCTACCTTTTTTCCATTGTTTCCTTATAAATATATATATATATATATATGTATATATATATCCTATATTACCCTATATATATATATATATATATATATATGAATAATCCCAGGAAGACCTGGTACCCGAACAAATAAAATGGCTTGGGGGGAGCTGCAGGTGCCCAGAGTGCCTTGCCGGGGAATCGAACCCGGGACCCTCCGGTCCGTAGTCCAACGCTCAACCCCCTGGACTACCGCGACCCAAATATACATTTATGCTTTCTATTCTAAGGGATATATGAGTTTGTTAAAATGGCAGAAGATTTCTCTACTGTCCTATTAACAGTGTGCGGCTGTGATTGAATTATTAGTAAATAAGGAAGAATAAAGAAAGGCGTATTGAAAGAATGCATGCTCTTAGACCTGGGTTGTTTAAAGATAACACATCGAAAGCGACGAATGCAATTGCATTCAACGCTTAAGGAGAAAGTGTACATGGATAAAAAATAGAAATATTTGTTATTTTCTAAAAATATAGTATTTTTGGTCAAGAAAGTTGATTAATTTGGAGAATATGATAAAAAGTACATAACGTTTCGGGCAAGCGAAACCAAGACAGTCCACATTCAAACTAAACCCTGTCTGCAGTAGAAAATGAGGGAAATAAATGAGACGAACCGGCAAAGCTGTAAAAAAAAGTAAAATTGGTGAAATCAGTATTTTATTTCTTAAGTGCGATCATCAGCAGCCGAAAATGTAAAAATAAAGTAATATCAGAATAGTATTGTCCATAAAGGCACCCTACAAGGAGAAACCACTAAAAGCACACAACATAAGCATTTAGATTTACCAGTGTGCTTACACAGTTACGCGAATTACACTCCTTGGTTGATTACCCTGTTTAACTACCTCCATACTGCAAAAGGCATCATGAAAGTCTAATTCAGTCATGCCTTTTTGAATTTGGTATACTTAAAACGAAAATGATAATAAAGGTCGGGTGAAGAAAATATACTATCCTTAAAATACACTAATAACAATCCTGAGTTGTTCAGGTTTTAATTTTGCAGTTTGTTGTGCTGGAATAATTAAAGGCTATCAACAATTTTTATATCTTGACATGTTGGGGAAGACAGCTGTTTATTTAGAAGTAAACTCGTGAGGGCCCAATGATGTAACGTACATTTACTTTGCAGAGGAGTTCAGTGTGATCTATATTAAAACCGTTATGGTAATTTAAATTACGAGCAATATTTACTTGGGTATTATATAATCCACGTTTCCGACTGCAATGTATGCATAGCGTGAGAACCCTAACAAATCATTAATTTGAAAATGTTATCGCCAGAATAATAGTCGAGTGTTTTACAGGAATAATGCGAGATGAGTAAAAAGAGCTCAATCGCGATAAAAACCAAAGTAATTAAATTCTCAAAATGAAAAAAAGTTTAGTATACCAGTAAAGTGAGAGGAAATAAACTAGAGTAGATCGAGTGGTAGGCACATTAGCAGGAGAGCTGCGTTGGCAAAAGAATTTTTATGAACAAGGGAAATGATAGCGGGTAGGCTAGGCAAATACGATAAGAGTAGATTGATAAATACTTAAATATGAAGCGTGCATGGTTTCAAAACGTGGTATTTGAAGCAAGAGGATCAGCGTGGATTAGAGGCTATTGAAATGCAAGTGTGCAGAAATGCAAGAATAAGTTCGACGGAGAAGGAGACCAACGGTCTAGTATTTAAAAAGTTTGAAAAAAAGAGGAAGATACTAGATAAAATTCGAAGAAGCAGAAAAAGTTGATGTCAATAGAGGAAAACTTGAAAGGTAGTGGGATGCTGAAGCAGAGATACCATTAGGGGAGGAGAGGATTATGACGATAACTGGGGAATCCAAATATTTGTGGGTCGAAGGCAAAATTCACCATAATATTTACAATTAAGGGATATTTGTTGGAAGAATACAGATTTTTTTGAATGAAGTTGTTTCATATGATAATATTCATCACGTTTAAAATCGGCACAGTAATGATCTTTACGGTTAATATAACTTCTAATGCAATAATACTTTCACAATACCGCTAAATACAACTTATACTCAGACCACTCATTTTTATACAGAGTTAATAAATCATCCAAAAAATAGCATGTAATATGCAAAAGATCATGCATGTAAAAGGAGATGGTCCGATATTTTTAGGGTGAATTGGGAGGACGTACATTGGAGCTTGGAGGGAATGGGTGGGCACCCCTGACTAAAGATCGTAACATACGGGGAATCTTGAGAAAAAGGAGTAGAAGCAGCAATAAAGTAGGAGCACGAAGTAGTAGAAAGTATGGAAAACTAATGTAGGTAATGTATGGGAATTAAAAAGGAAGTCTATACGTGGCACAATAGTGGTTATAGACCGTCCAAAACCGACCTTTCATGGATAAATTACTCATAATGATGATGAACTCCCCCACCGTAAGGGAAATATATCGATGATCTAACTCTTACAATCCTAGGAGTGGAAATAATCGGCTACACTGCAGATTTATCTTTATCTGATCTATGATAATCGGTCAGTTCAGTTGCGCCTGTATTTCGAGCGATCTATCACAAATGTCCCAACATGACGCATACCCACGCTACTGTGCGGTTTCTTTTAAACTTATTTTAGTAATAACTTCATCATGTTATTTCAGTTTGATTTTGGAGGGTATTAGCAGTGCTGGTCGCATGGATTTTGATGATGACGCAATCGGAATAGGTATGCATTGTGTAGGCTCATAGATGTAATTTGGTTGCCTAACCTCTAGATTTGCAATGTAAGGTTGCCAACCCTTCAGGATTTACAAAATTTTTCAAATCAAGGCCTAGGTACGAGTCACTCGGGGCTAGAAGCTTTCTCGTAAGAGAAAAAATACCACTTTACGTATTCGTGGGAAAACGTATGAATTTTAATGGTCCTAATGCAGGTCAAAGCTTCTCAAAACAAATCATCAAGACCTCGTTATGGACATCTATAAAAATAATTATTTGAAAACACGTTTGAGTTTAACGAACCTTTTTTTAATTCCTACCTTGTCGAAATACAAGCTAGGAATCACATCTTAAGAAGCAGTTAAAGAACGCTTGAGTATCTCTCCCAGTCCACCCCATCTAAGATATTTTTGGAACGGAAATCGCCCAAAATCAATAATTTCTCTGGTTGGCAATTCCAACTGCGTTATTTCATTCGAAAATGTTTGCCATATTAAAACATTATTGCTACTCAACTGAAACCCATGGGCATTTTAAAATATGCTTCCATATGATAATGTCACCTACTTTTAGAAAGTAATCAACATGAAACGTATGCATAGTTTTGCATAGATACAGATAATAATAATATCTATATACGTAATAATATTATCTAAATACTTTTATTTTACTTGATTAAATCAGACTATATTTCATGATCTAACATTTTAATACAGTGGGAGTAATAGAATATTGTCATAATGATATTTTATGTTCAGTTATATCGTAGGTGCCTTTAAAATTAGTAATACTACTGTTTTTGGTACTATTATAAATAAATGTGAATGAAACATTACGGATTAAGCATTAAATGATTATCAAAAGTAGTGACAAGTTTTCTAATGAGTTCAATGACTAAGAATGGCTTGAACTTAGCTTATCCAAATGGCAATAATCAACCAGATGGTTAATTTGATCGGAGCTGGTAAAAACCACCTGGCACCCCAACTCTTCGACGTGTAAAATTCACATATGAGGAGAGCAGTTCCTTGTACTGTTATTATTTTCCAGAAATGCCTGGTACCCTAAGAATCACACGACGTAGGTGTAGAAGAGCCACTGGTTGGAAACCGGCCTCCTCGTCAGTAACCGAACGCCGGGCTAACACGCAGCTAAAGTTTTAACTGCTGAACTTATCAAAAATCCCTCTATTCACTTTTTGAATGGTTCATTTTTGTATAATATATAAACCATAAACCATAAACACAGTAATCGACCCGAAGGTCGGTTTAGTAGGTGATGATACAGATCACCCAGTACTAAGCCCTATACGGCGTGTGAAAATTCACACATCAGGGTAGGGGGGCCAGTTCCTTTCCCTGTGCCGGTTATGGTTTCCCAAGAAGACCTGGTACCCGAAAAATCACTTTAGCTTGGGTGGAGCTGCAGGTGCCCAGAGTGCCTTGCCCGGGAATCGAACCTGGGACCCTCCGGTCAGCAGTCCAACGCTCTACCCACTGGACTACCGCGACCCACGTATAATATATAGAAAGGTTAATATCGATCACTCCTCCGACGCATAAATTTCAAAGAGAGATGAACAATTATATTTGTTGCGTATGTGTTGTGACAGATCAAATGTAACACAACCCTTCAAGAAGCAGTAATATTCCTCCTACCGAACCGTTGCAAATCAGCTCACGACTGAACGGGCAGGGGGGCTTAATTAGTATGGGGGCACGCTTCTAAATGTACTCTTAGAGTAAATGACTTGCAATGGCAATCATTTCTCGGGGGCCGTCGGCCACGAACCATTGATTCTCCCCGGGAGACGGAATCACATCTCTTTCAGCCCTCATGGTCATACCCCCTACTCCCCCGGCTACGAAATGCCAATAAATGACCACCCCGAGGATGGGAGAGGGTAAGAGATAGGTCATAATCTTCAATTCGGTAGGGTTGGAGTAAGAAACCACCGAGCATAGTATACCCCCCCTTCCCCTCTTCCAGTAGACGCATCGAGGAACTTGAGCCGGTGCTTGTGTGTGGTAGGGTAGGGTCTGTTGGCAGCGCCGTCCATGGGGGGAAGCGGGCGATGCGCTTACGGAACAAAATGGAATATAAGTTGATTCGATGTTGTCCTCTTCCTTCCCGGATTGAGATGACTTCCAACCTCCCCACGGTCCCTCCACCCGCGTCCATCTCTCCCTCAACCCCCTCCACTGCCTCCCTCGGATCTCCTCCGCATTATCTTCTTGGCCGCCTCAGTTCCTTCGTCGGCCTCCTGAAGCAGGGCTGACTTAACCAAAGGCAGGCAGGCGGATAGGGGGATGAAGGGACCGATGTCCATCTTATAAGGGCCTCGGAAATCTTTTAAGCCCCGTGCACACACAATGTTATTTTTTTTATTTGGGTGGGATTTCGGGGGGGGGGAACGGGAGGGGGGTTTGTGTTTATTGGACGACGGACCAAGAGAAGATTTCGAGGAGGACGGATTCGGAGGGAGGAATGGCAGCGTTTTGAGGGCTTATGTGGAGGGAAATTATCTCCTCGGCGTCAATATTTGACGACGGCGAACGCAGACGCATTCGCGCTCGGGTTTGAGGGAATGTGAGGTAAGAAATTTCTGCTTTCTAAAGAATTATTTTTACGAATTTATCAGACCCACTTGCGTATTTAAAGGGAGGCTGAAATTTTTTTCTTTTGCACTACCCGGTGAAATTTCATTTTACTTTCGCATGATTACTGAATTGTGTTGCTAACAATTATAGAAACGATTATTAAATATCACATGCACGTCAAGTTGAGTTGTAGATATTATAGTTGGCTATTAACTAAATATTTTTTTATTATCATTCATCATTATTATTTATATAAATCTCGTTTCAATTAAACAATTGTCCTTGTGGTAACGGTCAAGTTTGGTCAACGATTATTCCTACAATGCACATATATACATACACATGAAGAACAGATATGAGACAAAATGCTCTTATGTACAATGACACTTTAAGATTGCCAACCGCACCTTTACCATCACACAAGGGCTAGGGTCACACCATACCTACAACGCTCCGTCCATCGCCACACTCCGTCCATAATCACGCACTCTTCAATTTCATATACCGTTCAAAATCACGCACCGTTAACAAATCATTCACTTTTGCAATGCAACTACTCACGCCGTCCACATCACACGAATACAATATATTAATAAATAAAATAGTATAATAATCACTGATCAATGAAGTTAATCACTCAGTGGCCGCTTAACTTATTCTTAAAACTCCTGAAATTGGATGGAAAGGGCTCAAACAAACCTCCAGAGGTAGCTGGTTCCATTCAACAAAAGTTCTGTTTAAAAAAATATTTTTTTATTTGTTTTTTGCGTTCTTATTTTTATTTTAAAGATGTGGTCATTACTTGCATGTTGCAGAACTATTGCAGCTGGAACAAAACTTTGTTTCGCTTGAATTATTCCTCTGTTTCAAACGCTGATAAATTAATTTCCCTTCATTGGTATGGTTGATTTGACCACTAATTTTCCAACTATTTCTGGCGAATAATGGTTCCATGGAAATAGTGTGGCATATTGGAAGAGAGAAATAATATATTGGGAGGAAACTATTTTCAGTAATACCAAAACCATATCCCATTTCCATTGTCTTCAAAAATAATTTTTAATTGAAATATTTTTAGACAAGTACTTCATTAAAAAAAGGGAAAAAATGCAGGGATTGAAATTATTGTTGAGTCATTTGCAGGAGGAATACGATAAGTATATAATGAAGATTAACCAAAAGAAAACGAGTGTTGAAGATTATTCAGAAGTAGGCAAGCAAAAGCAGGCATTAAAGTAGGAGGTAATTAGTTAGAGCAGGTGGAACAGATTACGTATTTGGACAGCAGTTAAGAGAAAAATATGCGTAGTAGTGGGAGTATTTCGAAAAAATTGCGTTGGCGAAATAAGCATTTGCAACAATAGAATCGATAACAGGCGCGCTAAGTAAAGATGTAAGAAATAGATAAATAAAAACTTTAACATGAAATGTGGCGCTATATGGATCTGAAGCAATAAAGATGGATAAGTATCAGGTCTTAAAGACTGCTGAGAGGAGATTAGTGGTAAAAAGAGAAGAAATACTTTAACAGACTTAATTGTGACAAAATGGGAAACCGATTATGAAGCTTAGGCAAAAATTCATTATATGGTAGATGAAAAAATTTGAAATACAGGTATATTAGTTCGGGGGATGTCATCTTTGCTGGCAGGAAGATATTTCATCGAAGATTAATCCAAATATCAAGATAAGGAGGATCAAAGGAATGAGTATTTTTCACAAAAATACCTCCCATATACCTGTGCGCCGTCATAAAAATGGTACACAAACCGTGTGTAATTTATATTGTTAAAATCTCCTGTTGATATTTGTTACTAAATTGTCGATATGCCATTTATATAAAAACAATAACTTGCTATAATGCTCAGTACCATCATCATCACTATCAATCCTAAAACTGATTTACTGCAGCCCTCCATTCTTCTTCATTCAGTGTGTATTCCCTCAACCCCTCATAGCTTCTCTATTTTACGTCCTTAATTTGTCCTCTTCTGTCCCTTGATCTTACTCGCTGGGTCTTCTCTTAAATTTTCCCTTCTATTATGTTTCTATTTTAACCATTTTCACGAGATATATCCTAACCACCTTGTTCTCCTTTACCATAGAGTTCTTGATATGGTCATTTCCTCTTCTACACCTCTGAGTATGTAGATCCTCATTCCCCACTTCATCTGGCCATTTAATAGTCCACATTCCCCTACAGCACCATGTTTCAAAGGCCTCTATTCTTCCCTGGACAACTATCCCAATCTTTGCTTATCGTCGCTTATCCATGGAGATTCATGCTCCATACCAGCGCTAGTATTAAATGCTTGTAAATACTACCGTTGTGAAGCGTAGGACAGTTTAAAATAAACAAGCTCTTTTCTTTCTCTAGCACATAATGCCTTTTTTCCACTGTCCATTATTACTCAAAGGGAATTCAATAAATCCATTCTTTATGATTTGATGAAAATGAATGTGGCTCAACATGAAAAATCTGAAGATTGGTTGACTGCAACCCACCGTTCTTCCCTGTCCACATCAATTCCCTTATGCTATGGTAGCTCTTTTTTCTAATTTTTTTTATTTTCCGAATTATTTGTCCCTAGGCTTTCCTCCTATGGCCCATCTATTTTCCCTCCTATTTTACTCTTTACAATTTTTAATCGTAGAGTCTCTAAGTGTGTCCAACCCGTCCGGTCCATCTTTTTACTATGGTACTCCATATGGTATTATCTCTTCGATGCGAGTTAAAACTTCTTCATTACTTACTTCATCTGCCAATTTATTCTTCAATAATTTCCTAGAACATCAATTTTTAAAGGTTTTATTCTCTTCTGGTCTACTTTTTCCAAAGTTCATCTCTCTAAACTGTACAATGCCACATTACACAAATGTTTTCATAAATTTCTCTTTTATTTACAGTCGTACATTATTTGAGTATCAGAGTTACCTTTTCATCATAAGCGTCATATTGGTTTAAGGTATTCTTTAATTTAAATCGGCTGAGCTGCTTCCATCCCCTTTCATCACATATTCCTTACTTCTTTCTGCTTCCACACGGAGAGAATTCTGAAATAGGTGAATGCTTCCCTTTTTTCTAAAATTTCTTTCCAGTGCAATATCTACCGTAACCTTTCCTCTTCCGCATATTAGAAATTTTTTTAATTCTAAGTCCTTTTCATGTTATATTTATGTTAAAATTGATCCATTTTGTTTAAGGAAAATCGCAGGCTTTCTCTGTTTCCTGCTATAACTGCGATGTCACCTATGAAAAGAAGCATGTTCGTTTCTACCTCTAAAACCTTTGATGACACCTGCCAATTGATTTATTTTGTTAGCATTTTGGATACATGTGAAACTAAGCTCAAGTTACGACGTTTTTACATTTGTCAGTTTCGTTTTCTTTGGTATTGCAATCATTATATTCTTCTCGAAGTCCTCCGACGGTCTTCCACTTTCACAGCTCTTGTTAATTATTCCAAAAAGGATACTCTTAGCTTATCCTTCAAGTATCTTAATGGTTTCTCAGAATATTTTTCGGACACCTTGTTTTTCTTAAAATTGTTTAACTATTGTCTCAAATTTGATTTTGAGTGTGAGGGCCTCGGTCACCTTTGTCAACTTCCCCCTCGTCTTTCACTACACCATCATTCAATACTTTTGCCACTTGATATAGTTCTTCAATATAGTTCTCCAACCGACCCGTATGCCTGAATCTTGTATCAATACATCCCCACTAGTTAACACTGATGCTGATGTATTTCGTTCTCCTTTCCCGTATTCTCTCTTCTCTACCTTATATGATCTTGCGGTGCTTGCCTTCTTCATGTTATTGTAGATTTTCACAGCATTTCAAATTCCCCCTTCCTTCGCCTTCTTTGGTCCCCGAATGACTTTGTTTCATTTTTAATTTATTTTATACGGCCTCCTACCCTTCATTACTTGGTGTGTTTTTGTTTTCTCTTTTCTTTGATAAACTCTCTTATCTGCTCAGTTATCCGCGATCGCTGGGAATCAGCTCTCTCACAAGAGAGTTAATCTTCTGCTAATTTGCAATTGCTATCTTCCTTCTGTTCGTACTGCATTATTTTCCTCTCTCCACTTCATCGTTTACAGCAGTGGTGAGCCTTTCTCTGGTATGTTTTTCTTCAAGGCTTCTCATGTTCAATATCATGTCATGATATACCCTCTTTAACTTTTTGTATCGAGGGGTGTGTTTGCTACTATCATATCTTCCTCGTTGCAGAACTCCATTAGTCTCTCTCCTTTGAACTATTTTCTCAATCCGAACTGCCCTAAGCTGCTACCGTCTTTGCCTTCTCCAACCATAGCGTTCCAGTTATCCGTAATGATTAGGTTTTCTATTCCTCTCACTTCGCTGAGGACTTCTTCCATTTGTTCCTATACTTCTATTTTCTCTTGTGTGTGGCTATGCGAAGGCATATACACATTCAGGGTACCTATACACCGTATCTTAATCATCAGGATCCTCTCATTAAATTGCCAACCTGCTTTTACTATTCTTTACAGCTCCTCCTTCAGCGTAATGTTCACTTCTGCAATCTTGTGGTCGTCTCCTGAGTACATCACTATATGCCGTAGCTCCAGAAGCTTTCTGCTGAAGCCTATTTTACTTCGCTGCCACTTAATGCATCTATCTCCATCCTAGTAATCTCTATCTTCGAATTTTCCTGGTTGTCAATAATTCATCTACATCTACTTAATACCCCGTAAGCCGCCGCAAGGGCGTGTGGCGGGGGGTGTTAGGACACCACCCGTAATTTAGAAAAGAAAAAAAAACCACATGCAAGAACCACAAATTCATACATCCACAAAGAAAACATGGCATACATTCATGCAAGAACACTTACACCCCACACATGCAAATACTCAAACTACATCTTACATACACATGCACCTGATATTATGCCTAACAGCTTTAAGTGTTTAACTTTGCTCCGACTTGTAAATTCAATGTTTTTAATATTTCTAAAGTGACTTCGGTTTCTTACAATTATGATTTCTGACTGTTCGGGGAAAGGATGAGTATTTGTACCAATCTGTCCTGGAATTTATCTCCCAGAGCCATAAAATTCCTCGTCCTTATCTTCCCGCACCAACTGATTTTTCTCCCAGTTGTCTTAGGCCGGAGATTCAATTGGTGGAGTGTCGTACTTCCGGGATATTCTAGCGGGAAGAATGCCATCATGTCATACGCTATATAAGTATACGTCATCTAGGAAATCTAACGAGAAGGTTTCCCGTTTCCTCCCACCATTTGAACAATATGGCTATCAGTAATGATAATTTAAAAATCTATTGAGGAAGCCTATCATTTTATCGAATTGACTTACGTGGCTCTTGAGTGGTGAAATGGAGATCGTCATTGCGACATTCTTTCCGGTTGCTGCATTGTCACATTTCAATCCTCTGCATTCATTCAAATTTATCAGCAATGAAATGAATTTTTTTTATCCTTTTGGTAACAGATGATGAATGGGGAAAACCTTATATTCAATAATTTCAATCAATCTCGTGTCTAACTTTATCCAGCCGTGTTCGGAATTACCATTAAGTTAGTCATAAATGCCTAATTTTCGTATCGCGAAAATAATAAAGTAAGAAATCCGGCTGTGGCATTCTGTCCCAGCATACCTCCTCGATGGACTGTGGCACAAGTCTCCGGCCCCTTCTTATCTCCTCTCTCCGCCGCCCACTCCCTCCCCCAGGGCCTCTGCCGTTGGCCCTGTCCACTACGGCCCACCTCTCCTTCTTCCTCCTCCATCTGTTAACTTCGGAGCGATCGGGGAAGGAACAGAACCGATCCCTTTCTCTCCGGAGCGGAATAATCTCGCCCTAGTATTCGATTATTCGACCGCTTTCCGGCTTAAGGGAAATAAAATATATATTCTAAATGCTGTCGCCGCTGCAAAAATTGTCCATTCGGACCAAACCTGATCCGAAAAGTACGGAGACGTTTACGTTGTCTCTGATCCAATCCGAACAGATACGCTTGACATGTTTGATGAAATGGAAATGATAAAATAGCGGACATCATCACGTTTGTGCATCAAAACCCATTGAAACAACAGCCCACAAACCTAAGGTCGGATTGATGGGAAGGAATATTAAGCAGAGGTGCTGGGTTCCACGGCATGTGATATACATACAATCAGGGTAAGGAAACTAGATTATTTTCTGAACTGCTAGCGGTTTCCTAGAACGCTTATAAAGTCCGAAAACCGCACGATTTAGCCGGAAGCGCCAGAGACGTCAGCATACAGATTCCGGAGGTACAGGAATATGCAAATTACAAATAAAATAGATTTTTTCGTTTTCCAAAAGACTAACAAAACCTCAAATTATTAATTTCTTAATCTTCTCATTAAATTAGTTGGTGCTATTTATTCATTCTTTGTAATCTTTGATCCGAGTGATGACCGGTCGATTGCGAATATATTGATCGCATTATCAACTAATTTTAGCTAACCATGAAATTTCTTATTATCCTTTCCATGCAAGTTTATTTGATTCTACACTTTACCGCCAAGAATATATATTGTCGAATATAGTTGTAGTTGAAGGTAGATATTCCTCGTTTTGCAACGGAAAACTATCCTTATATTAATTAAAGAAACTACATAAAAGTGTAACTATGTTTGATAGAAATTTTATTCGCAAAAGAAATCAAATACATACATATATAAATCTACACAATACCCCAAGGGGTGTGTGGCGGGGGGTGTTAGGCCACCAACCAATCACAAACATGTCACCTCTACATAAATATTAGTTTGATCATATGAAAGCATATACCTATTTATATTACTCATATACATTTACGTATAGCATGTAAGTTGTTTATGTATCAACGTCCACAAAGCCTCCGGACAAATAAAAGTAGGTAGACACTAGATACTGAGGAACTGCTGAAAGGAAGCACGATGTATTGGACGCAAGTAATTACCAACGACTGCCTAGTATTACCGGCGTCATACCGAAAACGTACAGCTTTGCCTCATTTCCATTAGATGGGATGAGTGCAGGGCGCTTTAGAACCCTATTTGAACGCAAAATACCGTAGCAATTGCTCCCGATAATAGTTCTCCACCGATCTCGATCAAACGCCTCGGGCGCAATCGGGTTTTGTCCCCTGATAAAGCCGCAGGGTTTTTTCCGCCGCTATAAGCCCCCAACCCCTCCCCCCCATTTGTGCAGACGAGTGAGATGGTTGGATCTTCGTCCTTCCTTCCGAAAGCGAGCCGCCAAACGCGGACGACAGCACAATCAAAAGGACGACTTGAAGCATCGTGCTGCCATCTGTAGGCGGCCCTTTGAAGTTTTAGTCCCTTCGTGTCAATTAGCGGCGTCGCGGGAATCCGCCCGCTCATGTGAGTGTGTCCTCTAACGAGGGGAGATGAAGAAAATGATGCGGGTGGCAAGAGGGACACGGGGGATCGGGGGAACAGGGATGAGCCGTGACGAGGGAGATGAGTGAATTACATACAAAGACATATTAAGATGGAGATTGGGGAACTAGAGGAAGCCGGGAGATCGACGAAGAGGATAGAATGAATGACGCATCCCTATTGACAACCAGCAGGAAACACAGCAGTTTGTAACACGGGTGCAGTAAAATCAACCAGAAGTGACCGAAGGAGGATTATATCTTGCCTCTGAAGTTTTAAATAATATTTATATCAGCTAACTAGGGAGGAGGTGTGTAATTGCATTCATGCATACACTTCAAGCTGTTTCCTTTCGGGGCAAAGCCAAAGAAAACTGATTTCAAATGTAAAAGTTACTTCTTTTACCTGTTTAAAACATATCACTATGAAAAATCTGAAACTTTGGATAATTTTATTTATTTATAATTATAATTTACGTACTTTTGTATCTTTGCCGATTCATAGGTTGATAAATAAATTCTCTTCACTTCCTAAGACCTCTTATGTCCCTAGCTTTACTACCACGGTCACTTCGAACACATTAACCCTTGGCACCCTCCATCTACCTCTTAATTTCAAACCACTCAGCCGTCTCTCATGTACACGTATCGTATGTTTGGCAATTCGACTTGCATCCATTCTCTCAGCATGGCCAGCCCAGTGCAGCACACTCCTTTCACACCCATCTACATATTATCGGTGAATTAAATCAACATTCATCACATGCTCATTCCCCACCCAATATTGCCTGTTCGTTTTACTAACAATACCTCAAATATCCCCTAACCATTACATTTAGTTGATATGTATAACAACGATTCGCTTCCACGCAAAAATGTTTCCTTGGTGCAATTAATCAAGTCATTTATATTTTATTTACTCCTTTCTGTCAGCATTTGTGCGCATTTTAATCTTTTTATTTATTTGGCCATAACTCATAAGCATCATGCCAAATTATTAATTATTTCATCGTTCACATCCACTACGCAATCATTTTTACCACTCTCGACATCGAATTTCATTAGTTTCTTTCGCTTCCAGCTTACTCGAAATGCCATTGTTTTCTCCCGCCTTTACCAAATTATCTGCGACCCTCTGTTAAACTCTTAACCTCTTGGAACGTGACACCACATCGTCGAATTATAGAAGAGCAAGCACTTTTGCGTTGTCAATTGAACATCTCTCTTACACACTTTTCCCTGTGAAAACGTCTAACAGCTCAGATGCCGGTCACTCGAGGTCTCAGTCAGTCGTACATTCTATTCTTCTTAATATTTTAATGCATCGCTTCAACAATACTAATTTTTTATGATTCACGTATTATTCTCTTGAAACATTTAAGAACTTCTTCTGTCTACCCAGTGGCTTGCTCTATTCAAATCGCCTAATGCACAGTAAAGATTTTCGCATATCCATGAATTCCTCAAGTACTTGCTGGTGAGCGAATCGATGATCCATGCATCACCACAGTCGCTAACTCCCCATTGGCATGCAATTATTCAATAGTTTGCACAAGCAAGTGATCAGTAACTTATTCCACTCTCCAACCTTTCTCTAAATTTTCAACAAAATCTTCCTCAATTAGGAGATGTGTGTGACCACGTGCGTTTTTGCAGGCGAATCATTTAGATTAAATGGACCGGTCGAATCACTTAAAAATAAATCCAACGAAGAGTTGAGAGAGCAATTTAACTGTTAAAATCACTTTCATTATGAAGAGACAACATCGTTCCACATAAAATCATCCATACATCTCTTTGAGGCAATATAAAGAAAAGAATGGATTCGAAGCCTTGGTGAGGACGGCTAAGAATTAAAAGCAGACAATTAAAGCAGAAACATCAAGCAGATAATTGAAAAAGGATGAAGGGAGTTACAAAGAAATGGTGGAAGTGGCATGAAGATAAATGAAGCCCATCCTCCGTTTAATGGCTGATAGTGAAATGCTGTTACAAAAAAATCAGATTGTCAACCAAAATATTTTCAAGAATGAATTTCATTGGTTAATACCTTAAGCTAAATGAAGTGGCCGAACCTTTTTATTAGATGAATGGATTCATATTGAACTTCATGAAAAAATTGAACTATACTAAACATTTTTTCCTTAACTTAACTTCATAAATTCATGTATGGCAACATTTCTCCTGTCTTCCGCGAAATGGGCAAGAACAAATGCAGAGAAGAGGATATTGGAAATGATACAATTACGTTGCTGCCGAAGAATCGCGAAATTAAAATACCTATCACGAGTGAACAGTAAACCATCCCGTACGACAAATTGAGCATTGCCTTGAGGAGGGGTGAACTGATAGGAGAGGCCTTTGGAAAACACAGAAAGAAACAGGAAATCGTGAGGACGAAAAGATCACTAAAGACCCTCACGTAATGAAATACCGAAGAGAAGGGTTAAAACTGTATATGAACGACGGGAAGCATGTGATGGAGGACGTAAGGTCAAGAATTAATGAGAAACCATTTAATTAATGGCCAAAAGTTTCGATGAATCACTTGCTGTACCGTTGTCCGAATATTAAAATAATGAAAAGGCATAAATGGTAATACGATAGCATTTCCTAGAGATTATTCTCTTGGTTTGATAAATTAATTTTAAAAAGAAAAATAAGCATTTAACATTTTTATTCTGGATAATGTACCACAGAACAGAGGGAAAATAGGTATTCCGTTCCATATGCCACAAGTATTAAACGAAGTATTTCGTACAATATTGTGAGTAGAATTCTAAAAATTAGTTATAAGTATACTTTTTTCAAGAGACCGGTAAATTTATAAAACATTTTTGAGAAATTTACAGTGTTGCACTGAATCCAGGGAGAGAAGTAGTGTTTATATATTAAAATGTAACAATCACCAAAATACTTGTCATGTACCAATAACCAGAAATTTTAGCAAGTGACAAAAGAAAGTTTTGATGCCTTGAGAAATAATTGTGAACATTTAAGTAATTTTGCTAAATACCTTTTCACGGACGGGCTAAGTATTTATCCACATGTTAATTTCTAAAAATATAGTAATAACCAATGTAAGCTTGGCCCTCTAGAACAGCTAGAGATTTTGAATAGATTTCAGTATCGTGATGTTTCCGTAATAAAATAATGTTTGCATACTGATCCTTTTATTTCCCTCGGATTTCATCTTCCCTGCTCTTACCCATACCTCTCCCCTCAAATTTCCCTTCCACCCTCCACTTCTTTCCCCCTCACTTTGCTATATAGGAGGGTTTTCATGTTCATAATTCAACTGATGATGATTATTAAACATTGACGCCAGAATTGTGATTTATTTTTGTTCATTGCGAAATTTCATATTGCATAGTAATATTTTGGCGTTTTGTTCCAAATGCAATGAAAATTTCAGGAAATTTTGTAATGACCCTTCGGTGCATCTCTCGGCCATCACATCCTTAAGAAATGATTCAATATGAATGAACGAGCGTCATGGCGTTCGTTCATCAAAGCTAGAATTGAGCGGAGGTCAGTGCCAAATGAAAAGCGTGACATCACACCGAAGGCGCAAGTAAATATTTCATCACATACATCACATTTCATTCATCTGGATACAGCCTCAAAATACTCCCCAAGCCGCTACAAGCGCGCGTGGCGGGTGTGGTACGGCAAAGCAGTCATACATGCACGGCTATTAGTTATTGCGTGCATTTGAACATAGATTAGCTCATATACAAAAATACTCGTACATATATATGCACATACATGTCCATTTATGTCTTGCGGTAGCTGATTTATCATCGAAGTTTTCTCTTCAAGTAAATACACACGGGTGCTTAGGTTCGATTTTATCATAACTGTGTATGACACAAGCTAAAAAATATATAAGAAGCAAATAATCTCGACACCCACGTATTCCAAAAAGTTTCCAGTTTCCTGGACAGTACTGACACAAACTCGAAAAACTGCGGATGAAATTAGAGAGGCGGACGTGACGTAGTATTTGACGAGAGTGAATATGTAGTAATCCTCCGCATAGCCATATACAAAATAACTATTAGGCCTCGGTGGCTGTCGCGCGGTTGCAAGGCATAACTAGGGGGGGAGGGCAGAGTAAGAAAGGGGAGAGTCAGTGGAAAAAATGGCGCACCAAAACCTCGACAGAAGAGTTAGTGGAGAGTGGAAGAAGTTAGATTTAAGAGAAAATGTGGGCTAAGTAAGAAGGGATGGACCCACAAGGGCGGGAAGGAGATGAGTGGGAGTGGTGTTAGGAGGTTGGGCCGGTAGATGAAAGGGAGGCGAGGAGGGGAGACCAAGGAGCTGGTGGGAGTGAAAGGGTTATGGAGATGCCTCGTCTCGAAACCTGGCCTTCCTTGCACCCGGTAATGAGGACTCGCACCACACCACCCTTCCCTCACTTCTCTCCCAAGGAAGGAGGGGGAGGGAGTATGAGCCGGGGGGCAGCAGAGGGTTGCGCCCCCATGTCTCCTTTCACACGGTGCAAATTCCATTTATGGAGGGGGAAGAGAATTCTCGGCGGTGAGTCGCTCACGGCTCCCAATTTGCCCGAGTGAAATCTCGACTTCCCCGTGCGTCGCAAAGTGGTTCCGCGCGCGCGTCGAGTGAAAGGCTCCTCCTTCCTATCCATCCCTTTGCCCACCACCCCGTCGGCGCTTCTCTTCCCAACCCTCCCAAGAGGGAGAAGGGCGAGGGAGTCACTGCGGCGGAGAGATCCCCCGTGAAATTCGTCCTCTGGAGAGCCCTGCTCCGGGCGGAAGTTAGTTGAGCAAGTCTCCTCCTTTCGTGGGAGGAGAGGAGAAGTTAAGGGCCCACCCCTCCTTCTCCCGAGGCGCGCCTTTGACATGCGGCCTCGGCTATTATTGTCGTTTGCCGTCACCTGGGGGATGAGCCATGCTACCCCGATCCTCATTACGCATCTCTGCGTAGACCGTGCTGCCCTCCTTGCGCGTCGCTCTCCCGACGAGGACAAGTCGGGCCGAACAAAAGCCAAAGACAAATTACCGGTGCTTTGGCACATTACGCGGGCTGACAGATTAGGACCTCCACAGGGTTCCCGCGGCGGATAAAGGTTGGGGGAGTTGAATGGGGAAGGATCGTGCTCTCCGTCCCCTTAGATAAAGGAAGGGGAAAAATGTTTTAAAATTTGAAGTTCAAAAAACATTTTCTTGAAAATGTCGTAAGTGAACTTAAAATAGACTGCATGTTAATAGCTTTTTTCAACTTCTTTGCTACAAAGATCCCTCGCCTCCCAGTATGAGTAGTTTTTTTAGAAATTAAATATTATTAAAATTGAATTGTCCGTTTGCATGTTTGTCCATCAAAGTGGCCTTTATGCTCACCCAACCCACCCATGCTGTAGCCGCGGAACTTACTATATCATTCCATGCGCAACGGTGCTCACTCTAATAACCCGTTGCACTATTTTTGCTAAATCTTGGAGGCGAAGAGCTAGGGTCAAAATAGTGAATTTTTTCAATTTCTATGTAAATTATAAACCTATTATCGACTTTTGTGGTCTCGATATAGACGAAGGGAGACAAATAATATCGATCTCAACGAGATCTATTCAATGATCATGGAATTACATCAGTCGGATGAAACTATAACCAGAATTCAAAAGTTCTTCAATAAAATAATTCAGCAACAAAACAACCTGACTACTCCCGGTACGGAGTTCCAGGTGAGTGAAACTGGTATTTTATTAAAGATTAGAACTAAAGGAATTTACCGAAAACGCTATGATAAAATAAAGATGCGAAATATTTATTGACCTCATGCATTGAATGTTACGCCAGATGGTCGCTTCCCACTCACAAGTATTTTGTATCCTCCCCTTCAGGGCACTCAAGTATACCTGTGGAAGCAAGATAATCTTTGTTGCAGCGGATTATATCCGCAGATTATGTATTATTAACACAAATATAGCACAATTTCACGCTTGCCAAATTGAATATCTCAATGCATTGAAGATCATTCCTTAAATGGGCCCTTAAGTGTTTGATAGGTACAGGTTTCTGTTTCTGATGGATACCTGTACAGTAACAGCTGTTCTAATATTATTATTGGTAATGTACTGTTTAAGATAGGTGTTGGGTGGATACAGCCTATTCAATGGTACAACTATTAATTTAGATCTATAAATGGACATGGGACAAATAATTGAGGTGGTTTCCCATTTCCTTTCTGGTTTTAAGGTGACAACATCACTCAAGTAGTCGCTCCATTGGAATCAGACGATTTTGCAGCCGCCTCTTTAGGAACAGGTAGTGCGAGGACTACCTTTCATTTGGCCTTCCGACATATATGACATGGATTACCCTACCTGGAATAAATGTCGTTGCTCACTTCAGCACAGCTCTAGAGGTCATCAGTACGCACAAACCCTTTCACCACGTCGCGGTTGAAGTCCATGTGGAGGGTGTCATAGAACAGAGAATAAAGTAGGTCTTCCAAGCTTCTGAACAATTGGTAGCAGCTTGACAGTATATGAAGGTTTTTAAATAAGCTACATTGAAGCTACACAAGGTTCCATTGGAATCAAATGAAGTATAGAATGTCAGTAAAAAATCCATCAGGTATAATAGACTAAGCCATAAAAATTATCCATAAACCCAGCACCTCCTGGCTCTAGGAGTACTTCATTTGATAAATTCTTTCCAGTTACTTTTAACAGATATTTTTAATGCTATCGATTCGCGTCAGGTGGATGAAATAGGAGCAGGGACTGGTAGGAATACATGAGCAAAGGGAATGTAAAATTATTTTATTCCCATCACCCATGAACATTATACGATGTTTGATGAGTGTAAACAGGAATCGTATGATGAGTCTAAATAGGAAAAAAAATGGGGTTTGTTGTTTTATTCATAGACTCCTTGCAGACTCCTCATAGAGAATACAATACGAAAATCCAACATACTTTTGCAACCCGAGTGAATCTTGATGAAGTAAGTAATACAAGTAATAATACAAGTGATACAAATACTTTTAGATAAGGTGAACAAGAGAATAATACCATCCATTGTGATGCAACTGATATGAATTACTTGCATACTCAAAGAAAGTAGATTATTGTATGGCTTTATAAAAACATGAAGTCACTTAGCAGATATACGTAGAGCAGTGAAATCTACAATTCATTAATGAGTCATGAGGGCTATATAGATTCGTTGTGACTCTAAGGTAAAACGTGTGGGAGGGCGCTCTTTACTCGAAAAACAATGAAAAAAGTTAGGTTATTCTTCTGATAAACTTACGTATTTAATAAATTTATTTTTAAATACTAAGGGAAAAGTACCATTGCAGTTACCCTATAACCTTTCATTTGTCGAGCACACTCGTAGCTAAACTCCAATTCTGGATGATGACCCGCTATACGCCAGCCGGTCGAATCATTCGTCAATTCCGACTTAAGCCGTGAATGATGCTCATTAAGAAGAGACGAGTCAAGAAGATGAAAAGGTTAAGGGTGCCTGGCCTTCTCAATCAGCGAAGCTAACCGAATTTATTTTGCATACGACATAGAATAAAGAGGATAATGTTCGATAAGGAGAAGAGGAGGAGAGAAAGCATGGGCAAAATGACATGGTGTTTTACGGAGCGACAGTATTTATTTTAGTATGTTATCAGCGCTGGATAAATAATTGTAAATCTAATGAGTGAATCAGGGATAATATCCATCGAAATACAGAACAATCGAATTAATGTACTTAAGCAGAAGGGAGGAAGCATTAGAGTAAAATTTGAGAAGGAACCACGGTTAACTGGATGAAATTTGTCACGTGCCCCTGGGGAAGTTAATATTTAACAAAATAAATCTTCCTTGTAATGATTTGAATTATACATGTATAAAAGTCTGCAGTGAGCTGGAGACGCAATAGCACTGACAAAGTATGTACAGACAATGTATGTACAGACAAGGTCTGTGCCAAAGGTAGTAGGACTTATTTTTTCCCGGATAGACGGACGGACGGGCGGCGGTTTCTCTGGCTGGGTTCGAGGGAGTGGAGTTCCAGGAAAGGCTGGAGGCCAGTGGCAGTTGGCTCCCAGCCTTTTAAGAGTGCGGATCGTTCGTTTGCAAAAACTTGTGCGTAAATAAAGAACAGTGGAAAGATACATTGTTTTTCTTTTAATGAACATGAACTTCCACGAAGTTGAGCCGGGAACAATTTAATGTATGACATGGTTGATAGCTTCAACAAGGCTAGGGAAGATTGCAAGCGGTAGAAATTGGATGCCATAGAAAAATATTTAAGATTTGCGGGGTGAGTTTAGGTTTATTGTATATTATGTAATACCCATCAATACGCATTTTGTTAGCAAATATGCAGTGAATATACAGTTTAGAAGCACTCTGTGGCTCTTATTCCTTTTTGAAACCTGCTCCAAAATTTATTTTGAGGCACCAATTTTTTAAACTAAGGGATTTTAGTGGTTAATTCAAAAAAAATAATTGATATAATTAAAATAAAGGTGGGTAGGTAACGCTATGTTAAAGCTATTAAAACTAAAACTCGGAGATAATTGGGTACATTATATCAATTTTTCGTGAGGACGACATGTTTTTTTCTTCACCGTTAATCCATAATTCCTTTCGTGGTAGTCCCCAACTGCCATTAGAGTATTTATTGAATCTTGGATTTTCGATGCCGATTTCTATAAAAACCGAAATGGGAAGCTCTGTTTCATCACAAATAGAGGACATTTTTTAAACAATAAACCTTGAAGAAATGCAATTTGATGATGGCATTTCCGATACTTTTAACGCCTTTGTTTGTAGCTGGACTGAGTAGAAGTAGTGCATAAAGTAGAAGTAGTTTTTAGGGGAGGCGACCCACAGCTAAGGTCATTTGCGCCATAAGGAATGGACAGGAAAGGATGAAGGGTGGAGAGAAACCCGGCGTCGGCATTAGCCTACTCTTTACGAAACGCGCCAAGGGGTCCGCGGAATTTTAACGTCCCATCCGACGGACGGCGTACTCACTTAAAGTGCCCTCCACTAAGCACCTCAAGTAGGGATCGAGGTACCACTGAAAAATATTCAACACCGCCGGGATTCGAACCCGCGCCCTCAGGGTTGGAAGCCAGTACGTTAGCCCCCGCATCTCAATCCTCCAGTAGTGCATAAAGTAGCTCAATAATGTTGAAAGTGTATTTCGTGGTTGCAGTATATTTTTGACTCAACCATAATAGGATACTTTGGATACAAGAACAGGACGTTAGATTTTGGGATGGAGTTAAATCCATCTCTCTCTCTCCCGAAATTTTTAATTGACCGCCCGAACGGGCAAATAAAAACCGTCTCGGAGAGTGAAGTCTCACCTTTATCGGTTTCTCTCTCTCGAGACATGCGGTCGAATGAGTGAATGTTTCTTTGCAGCAAGCACCATCAAGAAGACAAACATTTTGTTTCTTTCTCTCATTCCAATTATGTTTCATAATTAGAAAAATAATTCAGTGCATAATTTTATGCACAATCTCAAACTTTTTAAGATTTGAAGACTGGTAGAAACCTTAATAGTCAGTATTCAGGAATTTTTCTCGGGTTTCCAACCGGGTCAGGTTTCGGAGTACCGACGTTTCGATGGCTGACTCTGCCATCGTCTTCAGGGTTGAAGTGCAGAGCATGGAAATTACCCGGCAATTTCCATGCTCTGCACTTCAACCCTGAAGACGATGGCAGAGTCAGCCATCGAAACGTCGGTACTCCGAAACCTGACCCGGTTGGAAACCCGAGAAAAATTCCTGAATACTATTCGCCGGGAAAGCCTGAGATCCTTCTTAATAGTCAGTATTCCCGTTGATTCCTGTGAAATCTTAGACGTGTAGGTTAATGATAGTTCGCAGAAGATCATGTTTGAATCAATAGTATTTGTCCTTTAATATTTTTAAATGTTTTTTATTGGGGATCAATTAAAATTTTTGAAGTTCATTCTCCATGGACAAGAAAAATAAACAAAATATTCAACCCTAGGAGTGAATTGATAGGTGAGGGTTGATATCATCTCCTGCTAATCCCCTTGCGCGTGGAGATGCACACATGAGGCTATGGAAGGAAGTCCTTTTGCCTATGGTTATGATCAACTGGAAGGAATAATTGTGGGTATCCCTATGTGGAAACGTTGGATATTTATGGTGGAATAGAATAATTTGGTGGATGGAAGGAGAGATGGAGTGAGGTAGGATACTACAGTTTAGGAATGAGGGATGACCGCGGAGAGAAAGCAAATAGAGTTCAGCAGGTGAAATGCTCTACTGGTAACGAGCACTTGATTACTCATCAATATAGGCATTAGTAATTCATAGAAAATGCCTGGGTATCGACGAAGATATCAGTTGGACAAGATTAGACTCTATGATGAGATTATATTATGTTATGGTTAGCAAACGTGGATGCATGTTACCATGAATGTTCAATATATTTATAGATTTGTAACAGACGGATGAATGGATAAGGCAGGGACAGTGTCAGGATCGTAAATGTAAATGCACCCGTTCTCCTCGTATATCCACAATGTAGAGTTGCTGCCTGAGAGCTCAGCATAGTGCCCAGTGCTCTTTGGAATCTTGGGTGGCTTAATTGAAGTAACTGAGAGAATGAAATCTAAAAGGAAAGTAGTCATGTTGGATTAGAATAACATAAAGAATGCTTTTATAGTGATTATGAACAGCAAAATACTTGAGCAAGTGGATCATTTCGTACACATACGCTGTGCTTGTGAAAGATAAAAGTAGTAGCATTTATAAAGAAATTTGGAAGTGTGAGAATTCCAGCAGAAATTATATTGGTGATATGTCCAATATGAGTGAATGCAAATAAACCCAATATGAACATGGGAGCAAAAATATGTGTAAAAGTTTAATCCTTGGATATTATTTTAGGGAAGAGAGATTCGTATGCTATGTGAAATCTATCTTCAAATTCCTGTATATGGTATGCCTGAGCCAGCATTAATTTAAACTAAATTGTGTTGGAGAATTGAGAGCTTGAGGAATTTTAGGGGTAAAATTGATAGAGATAGGGTTTGAAATGAGTGGGTCATGAAATAATACGGATTGGATGCACAGGTGATAGACTAAAACTAAGGACTAGCTTATACAGGATACCATGGATTAATTTTGGTGAGCTTATAGTTTAGTATTTATTTGGGGAAGCAATGTTTAAAAATGTCTGGGAAATTTCATAAAAAACTTGGAAAACTAAATTCTTTTTAAAGCATAATTTAAATTACTTTTCAAGGCATAAATACAGGCTATGCACAACTACTTCATTTTTTGAGGGTCAATGTTCATTGACACACAATACATTGTAGCCACCATGTTTCACAACTGCTTCATTATCAGACATCTCACATTTTGACAAAATATATTAAGGTCTCCACATAGTCAGAAGGACTTAGGTTTTGAAATTGCTGTTTGTAGTAGGCAAGACACTTAATCAATGAACACTTTTCCGTAGCATTGTCATTGTGAGCCCTTGTTGCTGTGGTTGATATTGGAGCTTCACAATTTTTCAATGACTCAGAGTTCCACTCATTTATTACTGCAGCATTTTGACTTCTTGTGTTCATGGAGGAGTCCAGGATGTTATTCATGGCACTGCTGCATTCATCCTTGTTAGAATTCTCTCCACAACTTTGTTTGGTCTGATCAGAAACATCGTCAACTTGGATGCTGCTGATTGCGGGAAAGTCTCCAATTCAGGGTTCTTCAACTGCTCTGGCCAGAGAACGGCCTGACAGCCTCATTCTCTGGCCAGAGCAATTAACTTGACAACTAGCCTTTACAAGAATCTGGCATAGAAACCCAGAAGGAAGCATATTCACCCTTTGTTTCTAGTTTCACCACTTCCAGGTCACTTTTCACAGATCTCTTCAGGAATGACAGAATATCATTCACCGAAGTAGACATCGGTTGCACTTTCCAGATGTGAATATGGCACTTCTTTAATGTACTCCTGAAAGGACAATCACTGAGATCCTTAGCTTTTCTAAAAATGAGCTTACCATACTTTTTTTTGTGAATGCTCATTAATAAACCCATCATTTTCATTAGTGCTGCTTAAAGACATACTCGAACCATCTATCACCGAGTTCTTATCTTCTCTCAAAGGGGCAGAACTGGAGTGAATAACTAATATGTCCTCCTGAGGCCTTTTTCTATCACTATGATCTTGCATTGTATCTCATGCTTTTGATAAGTTTTATCGCCAGTTTCATGTTTTGCCACATCAGCATAAGTCACAGTATTCACCCTTGTAGCTAAGACCACTGAAGGTGGATGCTATAGAGGACTTCCTTTGTTTGGAATCAAAAATAGGTCTTGCAGTCGTTTTTAAAAAAGCTAACTCAGATTTCAGGATTGCAATATTCACCACCATTTTGGACAATGAAAATTTCCGAAGCTGGCAATTGAAACACTTCTAAAAAATATCTCTTTCCTTTTAGATCTTGCAGCAATAAATCATTTTGGCCCGTGCACTTAAAGTGAAAAAAAGTTAGACAAACATCGCTGGAAACCACTTGGTCTGGTCATTCTTGTCAACAGGTTTTTGCAATAGCCACACTGTAGGCTCTTGCTACAAGACACCATCTTCATCCTCAAACTTGATTTATGTGCAACAAATAATGAAATTATACTCCTTAGGGTATATCAAAGAATAACTGGCTGGGTAATCTATGGTTATTTCCAAGGAGATTTTAATTTTTTATTTCAAGTTGTCAATGATTCCATGGGATTAGTCATTGAAGGAATCATACATGCTTTCATTGCTTTAGAACATTTTGACTTGAACCCTATTCACCTGGTTACCTAGGTACACATTAATTACCCCTTACCACTCACTCAGCCTCTTTAATTGCCACACTATTCAGTAATAATTTTATCCAATCGCTCACCATCCATTGAGTGAAGTAATATGTAATACTGAACAATTGAGCAGTAAGAAACCAAACTGTGAATCCATTGATATTCTTAACGTGTGAGCTAATTCTGATTTAGTATCTCACCATCTAATATTTCTCATGTCTCAAATTTTGAAAATATTGATAACATGGGAAAGAAGGTTAATAGTTTTTTATATTAATATTAGTATTGATGATAAAAGGTGAAACTCATGACATTTTCACTGCTATTTAACCATTGATGATATCTAATTTCAAAGCATTTCTGCATTGTATCACAGATTCATCCTGTACATAGTATTTGTTAAGCTGCATAATGTCATTTTTTACCACTATTCACTTCTAGGCCTCATATTATTAGAGCTTCAATGTAATGTAAAAGGAGGAGGCTTTTTGTATTTATATATGCAGACGAAAATGGTAAGAGAGGTATGGGATGGGCTTTGAGTAAAAGAAGGGGAGCAATCTACATATAACATCAATGGATTGGCAGGTGAAAAGATATTTATTAGTCTGCCCATATTAAAAAATGTAACTGGTACCTTGTGAAATCAATGTGTAGGTATGTAATGTGAATTAATCAAATGAAAATTTTTGTGAAATTTTCAAGATACAAAGTGAGATAAGATAAACATTGAAGTTTAAGAGTATAAACTGGAACAGGAAAAACAGTTTACCTAATTCGGCATTGTTTTGAGGTTGAGGTTCCCTCGCTCAGTAAAATAACATTTAATAAGTGTATCTTTTAAAAAATAGGTTCATAGCAGTATCACATTCAATTTCAAGATTGTTGAATAAAGCTTAATTTAATGTAAAAATGGCATGTACAAATAGGAACACTCAAGGTTTCATATGTGAAAAGAATAAAAAAGCCATATGTGCAAAGGAATACAAATAAGGTATCTATGAAGAGAACCGCAAGGAATGATTATATGAAGAAGATTAAAAGGAAGGCATATATGAAGAGGATTACAGAGAAGGAATTTATGAAAAATATTACAAAGAAGGCATATAGATAAGTAGGATTTTAAAAAAAGGCATGGAATTATCTGCTTGGAGAGTCAAGTAGAACTGGTATGCAAAGAAGTCGTATCTTTTCCCTCATTCTGTAGCATGAGCTTTTTCTAATTTTTTTTCCATGCATAATATCTTCATTGTTCCTATTTTCTTACCTGTCAAACCATGAAAAATTAGCTGCCATTTTACTTATGGAAAGTTCTGGTTAATCTTTGTTGTATTTGCCTTTTGCCATTACACTTAATTCCTCTGTCCAATTAAATAGAAATCTGCACTCTGATATGACCTTATATTATCATCTAAATCCAAATCAGCACCTTCGAGAATGAATACTATTCCCTAAATCTGTGCCTAGCTATAGAGCACTTACTGATATACTTCAGAGTTCTTAGACCTTTCCAGAGAATACTTTAGACTTTCCCAAGAATAGTCTGTTGTGGTATTTAAATCGTGTTTCTTTTGATTAAACTATTTCTCTTGTAAAACTATGTGCTTCCCCCTGTGATAATTCTTTGTTCCTCAACTGTAGTACCCTACCTCACGCCCATATCCCCTTCCACCTACCACGGCATCCCTAACTACCATAACAAACAAATTTTTCCTCTTGGGGACACACACAATCATTTCCTGTAGTTGATCATAAAATTGTTTATTTCTTCCTCCATACTTTTTGGTGGTGAACCTGAACAATGATCAAATTCATTGGTTTAGCTTTTATTCCTACTAATAATATTCTATCACTCACCTTCTTTATGTTTACTCTGCTATTTCCTACCTATTCGTTTGATATTACTGCAATCCCTAGCTGGCTCCTTTTTCCCTCCACTATTACTCTAGATCTACTCAATGTTATGCTCCTGTTATTTTTCCTTCTCACCTCCCACAACCCTAAAATATGTATCTATATGTCCATTCTCCATCTGCTTCCCTATATGTTCGGATTGCAAGCTTAATTGAATTATGTAATCAAATGCAAAGTTCTAACTTTCATGGTGGTGAGTGTGCTTTCTAATTTGTCTTTAGTACAAAATAGGAGGAATTTGTGATCAAAGGACAAATTAGTATAGTTAGTTTTACAGTAAAACGCAAACAGCTGACTGTTGATAAATTATTTCTCTTTTTTCAATTAATACTGAAACAAGAATGCATATCTAATTGCAGATTCATTTACATTTTAAAAATTGCAATGCAGATATGGTAGGCGCAAATATTCACTTGTAAAATTTTGTAAGATAGCTAATTCTGATCAAATCATTTTTCTCATTTAGGAGTTCAAGCAATAGTGCCACGTATATATAAGCTATCATAAAAGTGTATGTGTATCCTCAACTTACATTTTTCATTATCCAGTAATATTTATTTTTTAAACTGTCAGTAGCCATTTTATTCATGATCTACTTATCAGATGGAACAGTAGTTTTAAAATATACTGGCAGCCAATGTTTAAATGTTTTTTTCACCTTTGGTTGCCCCTAGGAAGAGCCAAGGAGCCAGTTAGTGTGTAGACCACAGGCCCCTCTTAGACATACATAAAGAGATTTGGAATGTTTAAGGCTCATTATGAGAGAATCTTCATGCAATCTGTTGGTTTCAATAAGTTGGCAAAGCAGTTAAAGTTTGCAGCATTATTCACCATATTGCCTCAGGCTGAGAGAATCTTTGTACTGTCAGAATGCCAGTTTTAAAATTATTTTCACATGATGTTTGGTCTACTTGTAAATAGTTGATCCACTTTTTTTCCAATAACATTAATTACCCCCCATAATGCAATAAAATCAGAGTGTAAAAATCATTTGCCTAGACCGGGATAAGGTGAATGACTTTCATACTCTGAAATTATTGCATTGAAATGCCTACTAGCGGATGACTCCAATTAAAGTTACTGTTGCTGCATCTCATGCAGTTTCTTTGGAATTTACCCTCCACTAGGCGAAATTTTTATTCATAGAAGGCCAAATTTTTCCCATCAGACCCTGTTCAGTACACTTGTAATGGATTTTTGTTTATTCTCCATTTATAAAAAAGAAAATCATAATGCAAACCATTTGACACATTTTATCTACTGTTATTTAGTTTTTCTTTTTTATTAACTTTATGAATTACATCATTTAGCTTCCTTTGTCTAAAAAATGTGGCAGTCTCGGGTACTGCCAACAGAAGTGAAAACTTGAAAAACAGTAATGATATTGAAAGCAAGTCCATGGATTCTAATGTAAAGTATATACATAAAAATTGTAATTTACACAACCCAAAATAAACCCAGTCATGTGCAAGCACAAAACACAATCCACAAATGTGGGTATTGAAAGCAGTTCCATTGATTTTAATGTCAAATATAAACACAACAAAACAATAATAACAGGCAGGGAAACCTGTAGATTACTAGTATTTGTTGATATAGCTGATATGCATGTCACCACAATTGGCGTCTTTAAGAAGAATGAGCTGTATCTCTTTTATAGTTTTGAGTTAGCGCTTTTCTGACCCAAAAATTTGAAGGGAAAGTGGGAAGTAGGGGGGGACTAACAACCCCCACTGCTAGTTAACACCCTTGAAGATGGGAATAGGTGGGGTTTGAAAATAATAACATTGTAAGTGAACCCATCTTAATGCCAATTAGATGCACAACAATAATAACCAGCCGCATGACGTGACATCACGCATCTCTCACCAAATCACTCGCCATCTAGAAAAGCGAGAGAAGCGGACCTCGCATTAGAAGTTTTCGCTTCAAAAATTGTGGCCATGCTGACAAATAGTAATTACCAGTCACTTTCATGGTTTCCAAAGTAAAGTGTTTGGGTATTATTTGTCAATGATTTCATTTGGGGCAAGCGTAAATGAAAAATATGATTGCTATCCTGATTGCCACTTTGTTCAGCATTCTTAGGTGAAGCCGATAACTAAGACTCACTTCAAAGAGTTTTTATAATTAGAGGCATGGAAAACTGGGGCAAACCACATTTAGAATGATGTAATTGAAGTTTAATACCATGTTATGCTTGAAACTTTCCTCTATTCTACATAAAACCAGGGGTGTGTACTGTTAAGTAAGATCTTTTATTTAGATCAAGAGAAAGGTTTTTGTAACACCAGAGTATTTCCTAAGATTGTCATATTTTCAAAGTTTCTTTTAAGGTGTCATTTTCCTTCTTTCAGGATTATTTAAGAAAAATTTGTGAGATGTTACAGATGCTGTGAGGAAAATTTTGACAAATGATTTTTCATAAAATTTAGAAAATAACAATGGATAAATGACTTGATAATTGATTTGTTAAAGTAGAGTAACATGATCAAGAATTGCAACCATTGACCACAATTATTAGATCATTTTTTAATAGGAGAATAGGAATAGAAGTGCCTGATTCTGTAGTTGAACTAACCGTATCATTGTATGTTAATAATAGGCTTTAAAGACAGTTTATCTTTCAAACTACTATATCATTTCCTTTCTCTTACTTTATGGAACATACTTCAATAATATTCTGTGCTACTGATCCCAGTGTTAACAGAAATGCAATATAAAGATCTCATTGAATACAAATTGAAATTAGTGTACACAAAATTGCCTTGAAAGAATCACATGGAAGTTAATGAATCCATGAACTTATAAAATTAAAATGTATAGGAAAAAGTTCCTTCAAGTAGGTTTAAAATATATTTTAAACCTCTACTGGTCTTTTAAGACAATGGGATCTGGGTGAGAATGACTCTAGGTGGAATGTTTACAGCAACATTCATAATAGGAGGAGATAATCCAGGTACATGGTGGGTATTTCAGTAAGCACAGAAATTTTAGTTCCCATCCACTTATTTGGAACCTTAAGGACATAAAAATATCATACTAGTAATATACCCGACCTTTCCTACAAATTGCCTATTTCAATTTTCTATCTTGCTTGAAATACCTAAATTTCGCTAAAACGAAAGATAAATTTAATTAACTCGTTACAAACCGATTCAAGGCACTTGAATGGCCAAACGTTCTGTGCGTGCCCACACATAACAAATCTCGTTAAAGGTCGATCATGGGGAAAGTTTTCACAATTAATTTTGTGACAAAAGACTAAATGATAGTGATATGAGAAAAAAATATCACTCGGCTGCATTTCCGCGCCGAATTCCATTTGAGCAATCATCATCAGTGAGATACATAAGGAAATATAGTAATCCCAAAGTTGCCGAAGAAATAAAAACTGTGATGTTGTATACCTCAACATTATCATTCCGAGTTAGATTCAAAACATTGAAATTGCGTGAATGCACTTCTAATGAATTGTGTAAACATGAACAAACCAAAAACGTTATACACAAAACTAGAGACCAGAATCGTACTTGTATTATTATTGTTTACAATCTAGGTTTGATAGGAAGTCTGAAACGCTATCAGACAGGCATGATAAAATATCTTAATCTTTAAAGTTGAAACAAGGCAATGAATTTCATGGGCAAGCTTCGAAATTGAAAAATGTTGCCATTATTATGCATGTTGGTTTGCTTGTAACGATGTTCAAGTATTTGATTTTGTCTACAGCAAAAAAAGAGAGTAGTGCAAATGGGAACACGCCACTATCCTCGAAATAACTCATTATAATTTCTTGAGGTTTTGGGCTAAAGAGTTTCGAAAAGCAATACCTATCTCTCGAGCTGTGGATATCGCGTTACCCGGAAAACGAGGTTGAAAGCAACTCTCGTGCACGACGAACTGTAGGACGTTGTGAACGAAGCCAAATCGGCCGCTGCATATGTTGAGAGGAAGTCGAAAAGCCAGACAACGAACGGCGGGTGTACATCAACTAATGGTTGAGGTTTCGCTTATAATAAATATCGCATGTTGGAATGATACCGGTTAAATGTGTAAAACATTTCAATGGAAGTGCAATGCGTCGAAGTATTGAAGCGGGTTATACTTACCCCAAAAATAATTTAATGTCTTCTTCACAACGGTGGGTAGATGGGTAGCTATGCATTTTCCAATATACGAGATATCATATCATGAAAATGGTTGGATTTCTGTGGGCGTCCGGAGCCCCTGGATGGTGAGGAAACCGTTGAAATTCCAATGGTAATCATACACAGGAGTACCCGTTACAGAATACATACGACGCGCAGAAAGTCAAGGTTTTAGCGAAGAGGTTCTAGAAACAGCACTCCAAGCAACTGCTCCAAGCAAAAGTATTCGCTAAAATCATTACGGAGCTGGTAAAAACGGGAATGGCGAAAAAAAGTGAATAGACAAAGAAGAACAAAACCGTGTGTTTTAGCGGCACATTTCAGTTGAAAGGAATCAGGAAAGCCTGTGACGTTTCATCCTGATTTTAATAAATGCTCTGGAGTTGACAGTGCTAACTTCAGTTTATTCATAAATTAACATGCTAAGTCGAGACGTCAGTAAAATTCCATTGAGTTGTTTACACGAAGAATCATAGAGACGCCTCAGCTACTAGTAAATGGAATCCTCATGGAGTTGGATTTATTGGCGAATCGGATCGCGTGCAGCGCAGAGGAGCCAGATGTCAGCGCGTCGATGAGAAGACAGATTAGCGGATTGGTGATTAGATAAGTCCTGCGGACCGTTAAGATTGTTAGATAGCCCTCTCACTGGTGCATCCTACATTTTTTCTGCTTTCAAGTGGTCAAAAACTGGATTTACGAAGGCCATTCAAATATTTCATGCTTTAAAATTGTAAACGATAATCGTCAGCATAAAAATTTAATTTCTCTTTTACGTAAACTTTATTATGAGGACTGGCAGATAATGGTAATCACCCCGTTACAGTGGAAGTTACGAGGTCCGTATTTCACGCATGTAAGGACAAACAGCATAATTATAATTATGATGTTTCTACACAGCTCAAATCACGGTTATGACATAATCAAATATGGATAATTTCGCGAAGAGTAGTACAGCCTTCTTGAAATGGCAGAGAGTCAAAAAGGTAACTAAGCAATACTTAGACTAATATAAAAACCCTAGGGTTTCGAGAAAGTGGTTCCCTGAAGGTCAAGAATTTATATTTTACAGAAACAACATATCTCGGAGTTATTTAAAGAGCAATCTGGTTGGCATGCCATATTTATGACATGTCATTAAAAATTGAAAATAACAGCAAGTCGTCGTCTCGAAAGGTATAGAAAAATTCATTTACTTAGGAGCTTCTCAAATTCGGAGTCCACGCCTGTTTTTACGTCACACTGCAAGGCAGGCCCCCATTTCGTTCTCCACTCAACTGAACTCGCTGATAAAAGGCAGAACATTAAATTTCCCGTTTTACTGTTTATAGAATTCTAGGAAGAAGCCATGGTAAGATAGCAGGCAATCTGCCGGAGGTTTCTATTAAAATGAACATCTAATGGCAAATAATACTGGTCTAGACAGAATGAAGAATTCATCAAATCTCATACATGGATAATTTTCTACGGTCTTGAGGCATTGATGATAGGATCAGCTGAATAAAGGAGATTATCTGAAGCTACAGAAGAATGGTGGCAATAAAGTGGACTGACAAAGAAACATGTGAAGAAGTACTCCGAAGAGTGGTTGAAGACAGAATAATTAGAGGGATAATTGGAAGCATCCTGAGGTACGACAGTGAACCGAAGATCATGATCGATTGAAACATAGCGGGGAGTAATAAAAGATAAAGGCCAAGGATGAATTACAGTAAGCAAGTGATGAAATACGGCAGCACAAGGAACTATGTAGGAATGAAGAGATTGAAGCTCGGAAAATTACTAAAAATCAATCAGAGGGCTGGTTTCTAGTATTTGATTGCTACCGGTAATTGTTTACTCTTTCATAGCTTTGGGCCTACGAAAAGGAGTCGCCTTCAGTTCAAGTCATGATTTGAACACTCCTAAGCTCTAGGGGAACTATTAAAGATTAAAAAGACAGATTTCTAAATTTCGTTTGCTTCTCTAGAATTCCAAAATTAATTTTGCACTTGGAGATTCAAAGAACCATCTGTTAATATATTTATTTTCCCATTTAATATTTATCTTTTAAGGAGTCCTGGGGAAATAATAAATAATAATATAACAATAATAATGAATTGAATTGTTGCGATGGCCTGTGTATTGCCCTCCCACCACGTGAGTCCGGGTTTGAATCCAGCGGGTAGAAGGAATATTTCAATGGGGTCCCTTCATTCCTTAAATTCCTTCTTCAGAGCACCTAAGAGGAATTAATTGGATGGGACATTAAATTATGCACCCGCCATCATCCTTCGTTAAGAGTAGGCCACCCGCCGGCTTTCTCTCCACTCATCTCCAATTCCCTGAAAATCCTGTATTTACCAAATTACCCACCTGGCCCTAATGACACAATTGTCCTCATCTGTCAGCTGCAATCCCTTCATTATTTGTTTCGTCATTTCTTCGTAGCTGTCTCTCTTTGCTCACCCTAGTATAAACTTCGGCTTTTGTCTTCTTCTCGGTCCAACTTCTTTTCTCCACCCTTCGCCAAATCCACATTTCAAAAGCCTCCAATCTAGGCTCATCCTTTGGTCTCCGATATCAGGTTTCACATCCATGATGCCTCAAAAAACAAAAGGCATTCCTACTGTGTTTGTCTCTCCAAAATTTTTACGCCAGTGTAGTACGAAAAGCATTAATTTTGAGTATAATATATTTGAGTAATGTATGGAATCAGAGTATATCATGTGGGTGGCTTCAGGTAAGGGCTAAGAGAAAAAAAGGAAACTCCTCACACAATTTATTCATTTTTACAAACTTACTTTACAAATATTCTCACTCGAGTCGAGGGATTGGAACTTAATATTGTCTATGCGAATAGATCACACGCTTATTGATTTACATATAGACTACATGGGGAGGCCCAGAAGTACCCGGAAAAATGGCTCGGTGGTCAAAGATTTTCCAACCGTGAAGAAGTGATGTCAGCAGTTAATGGCTACTTTGAGGAGCAAGACCGTTATAATAAAAAGGGTATCGAACTTATTGAACATCGTAAAAGGGAAAAGTGTATATAACTGAAAGGTGATTATGTTGAAAAATAAATATATTTTTTTCCAACATTTTTGTGTTTTCTTTGTTGGGTCGGGTACTTCTGGTATTACCCTCGTATTATTATCATTCGTAAAATACAAAAGATATTGAAGTAAATTCTTCTGGTCAGACGAAAGCCAGGCTATAATGTCATTGGATAACCTACCATTATTTCC
Source organism: Hetaerina americana (assembly GCF_022747635.1). Lineage (NCBI taxonomy): Eukaryota > Metazoa > Arthropoda > Insecta > Odonata > Calopterygidae > Hetaerina > Hetaerina americana. Next base: position 70,658,646 of record NW_027286763.1, read on the forward strand.
CTCCATGAATGATGGTTCTCTTTCCCTCAATTTATTTAATTTGACAACTTCGCACGAATTTTGCTCAGATAAATTATATTTGATTTTCCTATGAAATATGAATTAACAACCAAGAAAATGCCATACGAGTGCAATTAATTTTTCATTTATGAATTACTTCCATCCTTGGATAGGCTCATATATTGCTCGATTGCAATGCCCTACTAAATCCCTATTCTGTCTGATCGGAGCTGCTATGTCCTCCTCTCCCAGAGATCCAGTACAGACTTACTCCAGCGCTTTGCCCTCACACTCTCTTATCTCCGGCTTGCTCTAATCTCTCTTCTTGCTCGCCGACTCACACCTTGTATCAACGACTCTCACTCGCCCCCTCCCCCCGCCCCCAAGCCCTCCTCCACTTCTCCCTTCTCTCACCCTGGCCCTTCCCGCCGCCTATCGCCGTTTCACAATCTCGTGCGCCCGTCAGCCTCGTGCGACTATCCTTCCTCTGCCACTCCCTACGTCTTCGACTCTAGTGAAACGTTTTCTTGTCAACGGCAACTGTTCCTTGAGATGAGTGCGCCGCAGAGCTAATGTGAGCATCGAACCGGGGTCCCGAGCCCCGGCTGGCGCGCCTCTTCCTGATCCATTCCCGCGTGAGAATGGAATACGGCCGACCACTTCCAAGGAAAAACCACGCAGTCATATCTCTCCGAGTGAAACTCAGGCAGCCGTGATGATGGCCCCCGGGAGGCGACTGGCACATACGGCCTTCTTCATCCTCGGGTTCTCTCTCATCACGACTCTTTCGACGACTCCCAAGTACCCCTTGTGCCCATATCTCTGTCTCTGTTCGGGCACTGAACACTCGGGTATCCTCAATACGTCGACTTCGGTGACCAAGATCAATTGCTCCGGGGTCAACTTGAAGAAGTTTCCGACCGACCTCCCGAGTTCGGTGAAGGTACTAGATCTCTCCTTCAATCTAATTGATACCCTGCCGACCCCAGGGGCTTTGGCTTACCTCGTGAACTTGGAGACGCTGATTCTCCGGGGAAACAGTTACGAGGGGCCGGTCAGGCCCAAGGAGTTCCTCGGTCTCCGCGCTCTACAGAAGATCGATCTCTCCTACAACACTATCACCTCCCTGCACAATGAATCCTTCTATGGCTGTGATCAGCTCCGCATCGTGGACCTCAGAGGTAACAGGGGGCTGACGGTGATCCCATCTTTTAACTCCTCCTCCCTCAAAACTATCCTGCTGGATCGCTGCGGCATAGTGGAAGCCGGGAAGGGACCACTGCCGTCTAACCTGACCAGCCTGTACCTGCGAGGAAATCCCATGGTGGAGATGCCGGCCATAGTCGGCCAAAACCTCCACGTCCTGGACGCGAGTTCTTGTGCCCTGTCTTTTGTGGGCAGCGACTCTCTCCGGGGCATGCCCCACCTGACGGACCTCTACGTCTCCAAGAATGCTCGCCTCACTTCCCTGAGCGACGTGCGATCCGAGTCCCTGAGATTCATCTACGCAGAGGATTGCATCCTCGGCTCTAACGAGATCAAGGGGCGTAAGGGATCCGCGGTTGCCCTTGCTCCCTTGGCGTCTATGGGTGGACTGACCCACGCCCATCTTGCCGGAAACAGAATCAAGGTCGTGGGCCCAAATTCCTTCTCATCCAACGTGCATTTGGTGCACCTCGATCTTTCCCGCAACGGGATTGAGCTCATCACCGGGGACTCCCTGTTCCGCCTGGAGAAACTGCATGCCGTCAACCTTTCCTTCAATGCCATTAAGTCCCTGGACGAGGTCACCTTCTCCAAAAACAACTTCCTGGATACCCTGGACCTGTCACACAACGAGCAACTCACTCACCTCCCGGCATTCGACGCCATCTCCCTTCGCCGCTTATGGGCGTCCCGCTGCGAAATCTCGGGGATAGGGATCAAAGGGGAGGGCAACCCGCTCGCTCACATGCCTAACCTAGAGAGCTTGGACCTCTCTCGCAACCCGCTGGAGAGCTTGCCGAAGGATTTGTGGTCGCAGGCTCTCAAGAATCTCGACTTGTCCTTCTGCAGAATTACGGTTGTTGAGCCCCAGACTTTGAAGGGGCTGAGTCACCTCACATGGCTAGACCTCAGGTAAGATAATTTCATTTCAAAATCCATTCTTATTAGTTTGCTTAATATTATGCTCCCATCCATACCATCGCTTCCATTTATTAACAAAAGACCTTTGCGCGGAAACATGGTCTTTGAAGCAAGATGATAAACGTAGATTAGAATATTTTGAAATGTGGGTGTAGAGAAGGATGGTAAAGGTGAAATGGACAAAAAGGAAACAAACGAGGAAATTCTGCGCATGGGGGAGGAGAGACGATTATTGAGAGAAATCCAAAGGAAGCAGGAAACTTTGGTGCAGAGCATTTTGAAGGGATGATATGTTGAAGACTGTGTAAGAGAGGAGAATATTAGGCAAACGAGGAAGTGTTAGGAATGGAATAGGCATATTAGACCTTATGATGGGAGGAAGGAAATATGCGCAATCGAAGAAGGGTTCATTGTAGTTTCGGATGTCAAGTTGTTTTGTTAGGAGAGGAAAGAAAATGTTTCGTTGAGTCCATTCAAAACCTAAATTAACCGGTAAAATACCAATAGTAAAAATGCACCCAGCTTCCGGCCGATAGTTATTTATTTCTTAGGTTAAAATAGTCGTAAATTGTGTGAAAGGCACAGGGGTAAGAAAATAAGAGTGATTAATGTCATTAGGATTCTTAGGAGCATACCAATTAGTATATCACATACAGCTCAATAAATGTAATTTGAATTATTACTACGTACTTAATGCGATACGCGATGTCATAGAGATGTTGCTATCTAATGAGTTCCTGAGGTGAGCGAGCAGTTATGAGTAAAAAATTACCTCATAGAATAGAAACATTTGAGTTTACTGACGAGTCTGCCAACACCCAATTTAAAGTGTTTAAAAGTAACTACAACGAGCATCCATATCATGTTCCTGTGTACTGTGCACACTTGCGTGCTAAATTAATTATTTCTTTTAAATGAATCACCTGACCGGTTTCCCGAATATGGGAGAACAAAGAGAAGCCGAAATCAAGGGTGACTGGAGGAAAAAGTGGAAAATATTAACACTTGCATGTGAGCCGAAAGAGAGAGTGGGCGAGAATGAGGAAAGCAGCAAATTAGATTGAAAGCAGATAAAGGAATCCCGGAAGAAGAGAATGGATGCGTTACAGCGTGGAAGTGAGCATGGTGAGAAGAGGTGGGGAATATACTGAAATTTGGTATAGCAACACGCGAGTTACCAAAAATATGTTCAGTAATAGTTACAGAAATGTTCATTACTCCTACCCCTTTTCACCCTGCCGATATGTACTCTCTCACCCACCTAGACAGTGTCAGATCTATGCTTGACTTAACGAGTGCCGTAATATAGCGCGAAAGCGAAAAGTTGGACACTTAGAAAACTGGGTCGCTTGTAATAAATCTGTATCCCAAAAGCATGGACACTTGGCCGATTGTTACTGGGGACAAGCTTCGCACCGTGAAACCCGTGACTTCAGTTTGGTCACCTTCTGTCATAAGTACACGGTAGGAGGAGGTCGTAATCGCGCGATTGAGAATAGGGCACTTTACTCTAATACACTCTTACCTCTTCTCTGAAGATGAAACTCTACCTCTCTGTGAAGACTGCGACTCACAAATTACCGTGGGTCACCTACTGACTGAATGCCAGAAATATCTGGTAGCCTAAGCATCGAGGGAGACCTCGTTTTTATGATCGGTGATAACCCAGATGTCCTTGGCGGAGCAATAGCATTGTTAGAGGAACCTGGCCGCCTACAACTCTTGTAACGTGATGCAAGGCACAAATCATATTTTGCTTAAATGTTATTTTAATGTTGGCAGGACTCTTTTATTTGGCTAGTCTCATCATTCTTATCCGACTAGCCAAATGTGAGAGATGCTTAATGGCTTTAGTAGTAGGTGCACCCACATGAATGAATCACTACTGCCCCGCTATCTGGGTAAATAGCCATTCCTCCAGGAACAGAAAAATATTAATATTTAAATATTATACATAATTAAATTTTTGTTGATAATAAATTATACATACTCGTATTAGCTGTATCATGTCCATAAAACATAGTTGAAACAAATTTCAATTAGGTTTTAACATTCGCACATAAAACTGATATTGGTACGCTGAGCACAAGCGTAGCTAAATATATATATAAAATATTTATAAATCAGACAAAATATCAGCTAAAAAATCAGTCATGTCTATTAAATTGAGAAAAGAATCTCTCATGAATATCCCTCTCAAAATGTTCATCAACATAATCATTGTCTACTATGTAAGTTTGGGAATTCATCAACTCTTTTCTGCGTACCTGAAATTCTGTTATCATGGATTTTCCCGTCAGCACTGAATGCTTATCAACTTTGATATTACAGTTCGATTGGCGTTTAAATATCCTGTAATCTGATAACTACTTTCGGGATTCCTGCCAAAAGCTCGTTCTTTCACATGAATGTGCTCCGTGAGTTAAGGAAACACTGCATAAAAGTTAATAATGGCGCTCATAGCATGACTGAGGAAAATTTCTGACAATTGATGACGCATTAAAATGATCATATCAGCCCACCATAAAGGGATGACAGGGAGAGAGAAAATTGCCGAAGTGTGATCCACCTATTCTATTTTAAAAAAGTCAGGTGAAATATGCTTCATTATATGCGAAAAACAAATTTGAACAGTTTTCCATTCAACACCCCTTCTCCGTCTCCTTCGCCGACTAGTACAATCATTCAGCCAAAAACCGGGTGCAAAAAAAGCTGCTCGGCAGAACACTGCCGAATTCCATTCGTTTTTTTTAACTAATGAAGCTAGATTAGTTTAAAATACGTACTGAAGCTTGGAGAGACGATTATGACTCCTTTAACATCAAACTTCTGAATTTCGAATATATACTTTACCATCATCCTTCTTTCCTCTCCTCAATAACATATATACAAGAATGCAAAGGTACACCGTTGGAAGCATAGCAGCTCGGATAATTAACTTGCTATTTTGTTTCGCTAAAACCATTTCGCATCCTTAATAAAATAATTTACCCGTATATTCTCAGTATCCGTCATGCACATTTGTAACTATGGGAGTCGGAGTTTCATTGTTTACCGTATTTGCAACGTCTAACAAGGTATTACTTCTCAGGACTTTTTTATTCATAGCCTGACTGCTTCTGTACCTCACGGAGAAAGAAATAAATTGTTATTCGTACGAGAGTCCATTTGTGACTTTTATCCGCAACAAAACGATGCATCGAATTAAACTTTAATAAGAGAAAAAAATATCGGGATATCAGAGATTTGATAATTTTTCAGATGACTTGCAGCAATGACTCACAATTTACATTTATCGTCTTAAGAATCTATTTTTATTTCTCTGCACGAGGTTAAATTCTTCGCTGAAGATTACAACCAAGCAACGCCTTCGCTTGGAGAGCTAACATGAGTATCTACCTACGTGACGAACTCAGTCACAATCCATATTAACACCTATTCGAACGGACTATTTAGAAAGGAGGGGAACGCGGCCGTAATTGCAGTGATCAGACTCGTACTGAGGAGGAGGATCAAAGAAAATAAACATCATTATAGTGGTTCAATAGTTTCAGCCTCAACTTTGTGGAAGTTCATTTTAATAAATGAAAAAGAAACACTTTGTTTCAATCCACCACTTTATTACAGGTACTCTACTTTATTACAAGTACCTGTAATAAAGTGGTGGATTGAAACAAAGTGTTTCTTTTTCATTTATCATTATAGTGCTTCGCAACTATTGATAAAACCTTCGTTGAGTTTCTTTTATGAAATTAAACGGTTATTTAAAAAACGGGTAACAACATATTTTAAGGGCAAACGGATAGGTACTCAGCCTAAAGAGTGTTTTCAAGTTATAGTTAGACGCAATACAATACGAAGACTGACATGTACATTCCTACACCGCTTACCAGGCATCGAATCTGAAATTTGAGCATGAGCCGGGATTACTCGTTTCCCCTTATTTTTTTATTAATACGAACAGGCGGTGATAAAATGAACGTGGATAGGTTTGCATGAATTAAAACGCTGAAGGCCAGAGGGAAACATTTTTATAGGAGATGTTTGTGGATTATAGAGCTTTAAATTAGTCATTCGATCAATCATTTATAAATCCTGACTATCTCTGTTATTGATAACGGGGCAAACAAAGGAATTAAAGGACTCGAAAACAATGGAACTCTCTGGGATAACCTTACTTGTAGGATGATAAATAATAGATTACGCATTAGTTTTAAAAAAGCTAATGAGAGGAGATGGAACATTTTTCTTATTTGGGGAGCATTATGAGTGGAATGGAAGGGGCAGAAATAAGATTATAAGGAAATTTTCCATAACAATGAAGCTGTTGATTAGCCTTAGATGAAAGATTATTTACGAGAAATGTATTCAAAATAAACTCGTAAAAATAAGTTTTGAAATGTGGTTATGAGAAAAATAAGAAAGCAAAGTGGAGTGTCGGTAAGCAATGCAGAGACATTTTTGGATAATTGGAAGGACAATTAGTTTAGAAAGACGAATCATTGAAGGAAAGATATATGGAAAAAGAGGATTAGCCTGCTATCGATCATGATGAGAACAAGCTATGGAAAGCTGAGAAGTTATGCGTAGTAAAGGGAAGGTTGGACAGCCAGCTGATTCTTGGGTTAGTTTCACAAAAGAAGAAGAAATGGTGGGAGTGGACATTCGAATTTTAACGTCAGTGAAAACGGAAATGAAAACTCTTTTGGTAAAACGTAAGCAAATAGATGAAGGGCTTTTGAGATATCATTTTATAGAAGGCTAGTTAAGTGACCTCTAAAAGAAAGATAGCGTGTTTAAAGATTCAGATTAGGTGTGATTACTGAAGAGATTGATTCTACGACACGTGGATTAAAGAGAAGGAAAGAATAACTGTATCAAGAGGAGGATGAACAAATAAGGGATAGAAAGATAATAAGGGATTCAGACCGGCAAATAGGGATTGAAAAACTATCAGAATTTATTGTTATAAAAGAGGTATGAAACAGGAATGATGAATGTTATTTTCGAGCAAGCAATTTTAAAATTGTGGCGGTCAAACTTGCATGACCTACGTGGGTAGCAAAATCCTAACTTCAGTCGAGAAATCGATTAGATATAATATATACTAAGCCTATGAACATCATTTGAGATTCTCTCCATAACATTTTTCATGACAATGGGGTTTAGTTGCATCAGAGGTAAATGAACAGGACAAGACACCACGGCCATTATGAAATCAGTATAACTTCATTGTTTGGCGTAACTCCTGAGATGATTTTATTTTTTAACACTAAGAGCTGGGTGAAGTTTTTTAGATCATTGTAAATAAAAAACACATGCGCCGGCTGATTTGATTGACAATGCGTTCAAGTCCTTCTGATCCTGTAAATACCGATAGCAAGCATGATCGTCGCCTACTCCAGGGATCGCTGGTGATACTAAGTTCGTGTAGGGGCATACGGAATGACATTTCATGAATGTACAATGGAGAATGGCCTCGGACGTCGGAGTGCCCCAAGAAAATCTAAAACTAATACTCCATACCATTCATGAGTAACTGAGAAAGTATTCGCACCTATTAGTATTAACAGGAGGTCCACCTTGCAAGAATGCTCATCTCTAGCCGTCAGTCATTCGTTTACCGTATTTCAGATTTTCAGAGGAAACTCTAAGGAAATCATATATTCCCTTCGCTCTTTCAGGGGGAACCGTATCGCCACCCTGAATCCCGACTCAGTGCGGGGGCTCAAATACCTGGCCCTCTCAGACAACCCCTGGAAATGCGACTGTAAAAACCCGCGCTTCCAACAGCTGTGGACGGTGCTGGATAAGATGGAGCCCCTGGAACAGCCACTCCACTGTGCGCCCTACGACGAGGACCAGAAGCTTCTCCAGGCCCGCCTGGCGCCGGGCGAGGGCCTCAAGCGTTGGGAGGAAGTCTGCTCGCGGTCCTCCTCCACTGTTCCCGTGCCGGCCTCCTCCATGTGGTCCCTCTCCGTGGCGATGGTGCTTACGGTGGCGTTCTTCATGGTGGGCGGCGTGGTGCTTCGCCACTGGCTCCGGGAGAAGCGGAAGCTGAGGCAGGAGGCGGAGGGAGAGGAGAGGTCAAGGGGGCAGCGGCAGGAGGCCCAGAGGAGGAGGGTCCGCCGGCGGGAGATGACGAGCGAGGAGAGCGATGAGGAAGAGGAAAGTAGAGGGACGGCGAGCCGGGACATAGTGGTGGTGCGGCGGCTGAGGCCTGAGACTCAACCCCCATCGTACGAGGAGGCCGTACTCATGGCGCGCCCCGAAGAGGTGGAGGTGAGGCTCCAGGTGGATGAGGGAACGGGCGGGGAGGCAGAGCCAACAGCGACCGAACCTGGCGCCGCAGGTGGGTGCGAGCTGGGTGCTGAGACCGTACAGCCCAGGGAAGAGTCCCCCTGCAGGTGCGATTCTCTCGTAGGCATTCCCCCCGACTTCAACCCACAGAGTATACTGTAATTCCATTGGCGATAGCAGTGGAAGAGACGGCAAAGTGGGTGATCTGGTTGCTTCCGAGTGCAATATTTACGGACTACAATGGATCCCCTAATGTCGACGATATAGGTGCGAATTCGCCAGCGTGCTTCATGCGAATGTTCTCTTGTTTTCCCCCAATAGATTTCATTTCGGTATCGGTATCATCTATGTTTCGTCGCGGTCAAAGCAAAATTGTGTTGCATAACAAAGAAAGCCGAATCGTACCAAAATGCATATCCATATGAACGAGTGAGTGAGCATTTTAGTAGTAACAAGGATTCTCTATGAGAATTGATAACTTTCTCTTTTGTGAATTACAGAGGTTTCCCCCCAAGTTTCCATTCTTTGAATGTCACCCAATTCTTGGGGCCACTTCCCATTACCAATGGCCATTGAAGTGCCATGCTAGAAGTCTCCATTGTAGATTATTCTACTATATTTTTGTTGCAAAAAACTATATGCAAATATTTAGGTCACTCACATAGATCCTCCTTGTTTGCTATTCTGGTTTTTATGGGGATTCCCGTTATATATCTCGTCACTGGAGAACAATGCCCGTGGCTTTATTTTGATAGGTGCCGATGTTGGGGTAGATGAGGTAGCCACAAAAAGTAGGCAAGCACTTTTTGCTGACACCTTAGATTAATGTGGCGAGAGTTGTGAAGGGAAATAATTCTAAATTGGCCTCTTTTTTGAAGCTGAGAAAAACATCAAACTGAAAGAAAAGTCTGATGGCCAGACTGGTACCACCTAGCCATCTTCCCCAGTGGTCCCTCCTACAGCATATTTGTTGTGCACTACCAGAGACTTTTTAATCAGTCAGCATTTAAGCATTTCAATGCAAATCGGACCCTTTCATGGATATGCATGAAATGGATGAACTCGGAATGGTTTCCTTTCATTCCGACCATTGAATCCTGAAAGACAGTTGGGAGACAATGAAGTCTGTGGAAAAAGTTGAAAATACATTCTGTTCATGGAGAATTTTAGGCCACATATTTGTGCCATGCCTCATTTGCAGTCTCCTTTCCATGAACACATTTTTTTATGAAGACTTACTTGGTGAGCATTTAAAAGGATTGTTAAGCAGAAATAATTTGTGTTCAAGTGTACTAGGGCAGGTTTGATTATATGCTCTTGAAGAAAGACTATCAGAAAATAACTGTACAATAGAATATCTATCATGATTTTTTTCCATGGATGAGAAATTTCTCAAAAGGCTTAGTGTTATGTAGGCCCACCCTAAGTTCATGGGCAACATTTATTTGCCTGATTATGCCTACTGTACGGCTGAGCTGATTGAACAGCAAAACAAGAGGCAAGCATGTCTACAACTATTTACATGAATTTTATGCTTGAATAAATTGTCCAATTGATATATTTTTCATTATTTAGCATATTCACATTCTAGCAGATGATTATGTTATAATTTAAGGTTGTCCATAAATTAATGATTGGTTCAGATAACTTATGAAGCTATGTGCTTCCAGCTGATGACAATTTTAATTAATCTCTGCAGGAAAGAAGCCATTAGTATTGCATTGTGTTAAATCAAGGTAAAGCAGAATTTGATTGCTGAAACTGTATGTAGGACGTGTCTTATTGAACACTATCTTATAAAACCTTATCTTTGATTGACAGACTCGCCATATCTCTGGGAAAGTTGCCTTCTTGCACCTAATGATTTGCTTTTATCTATAGAGTTTAGTATCCATTTAGATGTAGTATCCATTCTATAGTATCATTCATTAGTATAGTCACATGGCCAGACCAATGAAGCCTTGATCCATGATCTTTAAAAGCATATATCTAGGTACCATCAATGATAGCCTAGCAAAAAATAAAAGAAGACTTCCCATTTTCATGACAGGTGGCACTGAAAACAATATGTGAAGCAAATGGATTAGTAATACCTCTCAATAGAGTTGTCATTAATTGTGAAAATCTATGGAATAAAAAATTCGTTTAATTTGCATCGCAGAGGACAAAGACAGTGTAGAAAGGGGTGTAGTGTTGGGCTAAATCATCAGTCGTACGACTGACGATTTAGCTGCGGACCCTTTGGCACCTTTTGTAAAGAGTAGGCTAATGCCGACGCTGGGGTACTCTCCACCCTTTATCCTTTCCTGTCCATCACTAATGGCGCAAATGACCTCTGCTGTCGGTCACCTCCCATAAATAGTACTACTACCACTTCACATTAAGCTGGCATAAGCTAATATTGGCTGCATAGGTTTTCGCGGTGGTGGTTTGAAGGATTCTGCATTCTTGGGTATCACCACGTCGTTGTTTGATGCTGACAACAGTTTCGCCTAAGTTGCATTCGGCCTCTTCAGGTCAAAGATGAGGGACTTGGATTTTTGCCACCCTTATATAGGTGGTCCCGTCTAGTGGCTGCTTGCTGATAGAGCGAAATACCAGAGCTCTGATAAAGAAATTCCTCATCCCAAGGGAAGAACAACGTGGACTGTTTTCTTCGGCCCCAAAACCACCGAGATTATATGGACTGCCGAAAATACATAAGGAGGGGATACCACTCCGACCTATAGTCAGCCAGATCAATGCTTCAACATATGAACTGGCAAAATACCTGGCCCAATCTCTACAGTTCTACATCGGAAAAACATCGTCATTTGCGAAAAACTCCGGATATTTCATCGACATACTGAAAAAGATCACAATTGACAGCAATGAATTGATGAGCTTTGATGTTGTCTCACTGTTCACCAACATCCCGATAAAGGATTCGGTGGAGATCATCAGATGCTTTACCTCCAACGGCATCCCGGAAGACTTCCCCACACTGGTGGAGCATTGCCTCAAGAATGCTTACTTTTTGTGGAACGGAGAATTCTACGAGCAGGCAGAGGGAGCAGCCATGGCTTCGCCGCTGTCTCGCGTAATAGCTAACCTGCTCATGGAGTATTTTGAAGAGAAGACCCTTAGCCAGTATGAGAAAAAGCCTAGGATGTGGTTAAGATATGTGGATGATACCTTTGTCATCTGGCAGCACGGCGGACCAGAACTTCAGAAATTCCTTGAGTTCCTAAACTCACAACATCACTCCATCAAATTTACGATGGAAGTAGAAAAGGACAACCAACTACCTTTCCTGGACGCATTAGTCACAAGGAAGAGTGCTGGGAAGCTGGGACATGCTGTCTACAGGAAGACGACGCACACTGACCCTTATCTAAACACAGCCTCTCACCACCACCCGCTCCAGAAGACTTCTTTGGTGGACACACTAGTTCACCAAGCCTATGAAATTTCTGATGCCGATTCTTTGCCAACGGAAAAGAAACCTCCTGAAAGCACTACAGCAAAATGGCTATCGTAACAATTTTGGTTCTTATAAGGACCACTAAGGAAGAAAGGCAAAGATGGGATTGGGACAAGTCCATCAAGCAGACAGGACCGGACCCAAACACATATGCTACTATCTCCTACGTATCGGGAACATCCGAGAAAATAGCCCTAGTCCTGAAAAAGCATGACGTGGTGACAAGATTTAATTGCACCAAGAAAATAGTGGATGCTCTCTCTGGACCGAAAGACCTATACAAAGGCATCTACCAAGTACCCTGCTCATGTGGGAAAGCCTACATCGGGGAAACATGCCGATCAATGAAAGTTGGGATGAAGGAACACCTCCGGGCAACAACAAATAAGCAGTTTCATCTGTCGGCCATCTCAGAACACAAATGGAGTGAACCCGGTCACGAGATCTTATTCCAAAAAGCAAATGTCATAGTAAAGGAGAGTAGATATTACCCACGATTAATTAGAGAATCAATAGAGATCGTCAAAAACCTGGAGAACTTTAACAGAGATGAAGGCTACCATCTCCACAAAGCATAGAAGAGAGTTCTCCAGAAACGGACCAATCAGCGAGCAGCCACTAGACGGGACCACCTATATAAGGGTGGCAAAAATCTGAGTCCGCAAGAAACTGCTTATTTTCTTAATTTTTATACAGCATTATTTTAAATGATGTAGACCATACTCTGATAGGAAGCAGCAACTTGTAGATTGCAATTCACCATACCATTCAGCATGTGAATGTGGCAAACTTTCTTGACTTGACCGAACAAAATAATATATATTTCACCTTATATTTCATGGATAACTTCTTACAGTTTTATTTCTTATTCTACACAATGAGTTTATGTACAAAAATACAAAAGCTCCCATATACAGGGCCACATAAAAAGTCAAATACTTGTTCAAAAACCACCATAATTTCTTACAAATGAACACTAAATGGGTTCAATACATTATCAGTAATAGTAGTTTTTGTACCAAAACATTTGACTAATAAGTAAATTTTTTAATAGGTACACATGCATTAACACAATTTATATTTGCAAGCATTTATGTTTTGAAAGCAGTGTACCGCTTACAAACATTTTATTTACACATCCATAATGGAAACATACAACAACATAAAAATGATTGACACAGTTTTTATGAAAATAATGGAAAATCAATGACAAAAACCCTGAAACTGCTGACTGTCCATGCTAAATATAGCCAAACTATAAGCAAATTTATGTTATGCACCAAGCTAAAAAATGAACATTCATTCTGTCTCATCTACAAGTGTAAAGAGGATAGGTTAGTACCATTTATGGTCCATTAAAGATCTTGAGTGACTTATACAAACATCAAAAGCTATCAACTGTGGGTTACGTTTAGAATTCAGAGCAATAATACCATGCTCAGACCAACTTTTATAATGAATATCAAGTTCATCACATTCAAAATTGGTCCTTAATACTCTGGAATTAGTTCAAGGTACCAAATACCAAAGAGGTGGAAAGAGGGGAAAATTTATTTGGGACTGACAGGAACATATAGAGCAGGGATAAAGATATTCAAATAGATGTATATGTTCTAAAATGTGGTACTTCAAAGTTTTCATCAAATTCCACTTAAATTGTATCAAATATCATAGAAATAAGGCATTTTCTCGCAAAAGATTTTGGAATATTCTTCTTAATTCTTGGAATATTTAGTCAAATTATCTTTTCCCAATTTTTAAATATCAAGCACCTTGGTACATAAATCGCCACAGTTAACATAACTGACAGTCGAGAAATTTTTCATGCACATGAAAAATTTCTCGACTGTCCAAGTCAATTTGTCAGGACTTGAATTATATAGGCAAATTGGCAGTGATCAATATACATGGATACCAAAGAAAAATTGTGACAGTTTTCTAACTATATTCATGATCTGCATTTAAAATGTTTTTTTTTCATAGCTTTAACTAGCATCCAGCAAGGTATCATGAAATCATTATAAGGATGAATTATACTTATCAATTAATAATGTGGACAGAGAAAAATAAATAATGATTTTATAAGTAATAATCAAATGGCATTGAAAGATACTTTAACACCATTAAAAGATATGCAAGCTTCTGAAAATTATTATCACAACATTCTTATATAAACAAATGTAGTACACATCTCTTCACAGAGTGAAATAACCCAAAATAACTGATTAATTTAGTGATGTTTGCTAAGCTTTTCAATTTGATAGATGCTCAATTGAAAGCTTTGGAGTAATCCTCTAAGATATCAGTAACTAGATGCACTAAAATTCATAAATCAAATACTAGTAAGGAATTTGAAAATGTTCATACTGTAACGGCACAGCACTAAACTAAATTTGAATTCCTTTAATCTAAAATTTTAATGATTTTGATATTTTTAAATGCCTGACAAACTTCAAAGGTTCACTTGAGACAAAACACTATTACTAACCCGAAAATGTCGAAACAAAATCCTATTAAATTTAGCAAATGAAATATGCAATGAGGGACTGTACAAATACTAACCCATTGATAAGAATGATATATGACATCAGCATTTTTATCAGTGAACAGCATTAATAATCTATGCATGCATCCTACTGATCATTCTGTATTTCACAATAAAATTTAACAGTCAATTAAGTTTTTTTGTCATGAATTAAAAAATGATTGACAATTAATTTACACATGCATCACAGCAAGCAATGCCCAAAACATATGTTCAACAATGATAAACAACACTTTATACAATACTATATGAATATTTTTGTTCTTTTTCTCTTTAAGAAACTGTCACAGTTTGGAAGTGCCATTGCTTTGGCATGGGACAGATGTTTTTCGCATGGAATCAATTTTCTTTTCCTCTTTCATCAAAAATTTTTAAAATAAATCAACATATTCTGGTCAACAACCTTTCAGTGAGGTCCGACACGTTCCCTGCCAACGGAGAGCACTCTTTCTCGACTGTCCTCACGTCCCAAGCTGTGATGTCCACTTAAACGTGGGGGTGAGTTGCCACTGCTGGAAACCCTTCGCCTGCTTCTTTTGAACTTGGCCATGTCTTCACCAAACACATCACCAGTCCTTAATGCAGAGATAAGGTCATCAAACTCCCCTTTGGCATCAACACTGCCATTAGCAGGAGCTCCATTTGGTACACCATTTTTCAGTCCCAGGCCACTGCTCACTACACCATTAGATTTAGAGCCAGGTGGAGCAACCTCTCCACGGCTGTGCTTCCTCTCCATTGTTCTCTTTTTCAGCTACAAGAAGTGAAAAAGTAAAAAGAAAATGAATTATCTCTTTCCTCTCAGTATCAACAGATCCATTAAAGTTTTTATGCATTTCCACTTCCTTGAATGTTTCTTACATCTCTAGCACAGATTGAAAAGCATTTATGAATTTCAACGAATTAAAGCATATACAACGTGCAGGTACACACACAAAATATAAAGGATAGCCATAATTGGTTTTCAAGATTTTGGTGGCCAAGGTGACAATGAACCATAACAATGACTTTATGTAATCCTTCACCCACACAAAATTTAGGATTTGCACTTGAAAACTTAATTTGATTAATATGTCCGTTAAATGTATGCATATGATAATGCTATGCATAGGAATCCTTCTGTCTTAAATATATTTTTATTGTCCCATCATCTGGCCTCAAATAATTCTACTTAAAATAGGTGCAAATGAATAATTTCAAAAATTTCATTCAACATTAAAATAATTACATTATTCCCCACACATCAAATACATGGAACATAATCACAGTTCAATCTGAGCAAGCTACTGTTCATTTTTACAGGGTTTATATTACAATGGATAACATTTACACAGTAAACACTTTGCAGAAAATATTTCTGCACTATTCTATATTCCTCTAAATAGAAATCCCCCACTACTTTGAACTCCCATTTTAGTAAACTATTTAAAAAATACTTTGTTGTATAAAATAAATTTTTGTAAAGGGTCATGATAAAAAATTCTTAGTACATATTCTGCATTGCAGCAAAAGTGCCAGCAGCTAGAGAGAGAGACTACTTCCTCACCTCTGCATCTTGTTTGGCCCTTTTCTCCTCTTCTTCTCTCCTTTTCTTCATATTCTCATTATCGTGCCTTGCTTCAGTAAAAGCTACAATAAATGCATCAAATATTCCAAAGAAGTCATCTGGCTGCACAGTAGTCTGATCTT
The DNA here is from genome assembly GCF_022747635.1 of Hetaerina americana. Lineage (NCBI taxonomy): Eukaryota > Metazoa > Arthropoda > Insecta > Odonata > Calopterygidae > Hetaerina > Hetaerina americana. The sequence goes on from NW_027286763.1 coordinate 70,674,770, forward strand.
CACCAAACAGCTTGACAGCACGGTCAAACTGCAATTGATATTTGACAAAAAACATTACTTCCATAAATATGCATGTTTCTCAGGAAATGTTTCTGGTCAAGGTAGGTTTTTGGATGGACACAGCCACTAAATAAAACATTTTGTGACTCCGAACAAAACACAAAATCCAGCATTCCACTCTATATCAGATCCCTCTTCATCTCCGAATACTTTTTGCCTCCCTTCATCCCGTCCAACATCCCTATCCTGTTCCTTCCCTTTCCTCGTTTCCCCAACATTCTCCCCTCTATTACAGCCTTCAACATCTCACTGCCAGTCAACAGCCCCTTCATCCATTTTTCCTGCCTCCATAGGATTGCTCCCAACAAACCCCTCTCTTCGCCCACCATACCAAGTACTTCCTCGTTTGTTTTCTTCTCTGTCCATTTCACCTTCTCCATTCTTCTCCCCACCCACATTTCAAAAGCCTCCAGTCGGTAGCTATCCTCCTGCTTCAATGACCACTTTTCTGCGCCGTACATAGCTACGTTCTATATCAAAGTTTTTACATGTCTTTTCTTAATATCCTTACTCAACGTCCCTGTCATCAACTCCCTCCTCCTTGTGAAAGCCTCTTTGCCTAGCACAATTCTTCTCCTTACGTCCTTACTACTTTGACCATGTTGGTCCAAAACAGTTCCCAGATACAAAAACTGTTCTACCTGCTCTAGTTTTTGCCCTCCTATTTTAATGTTTAGCTTAGCCTTTTTTTTCTAGAAAATCGCACAACCTTTGTTTTATTAATATTGATTCTGATCCCATATCTGTCGCATTGAATTTCCAATTCACTAAGCAATGCTTGCAACCCCTTGGCTGACTGACAAACTAAAGCTTGATCATCAGTGAACCTAACTGATTTTACTAATTCCCCGCCCACTTTCATTCCTACTTCCAGTTCTTTCCATGCATCATCCATCATTTCCTCTACATACAGGTTGAACAGCAACGGTGATAATGGGAAAATCTGCCTTACACCTCTTCCTAACACTGCCCATCTGGACTCCCCGTTCCTCACTCGTACCTGAGCAGCCTGAGACATGCACAAGTTGCGGATTAGCCTCCTTTCCATCCAATCTATTCCTATTTCCTGCAATATACTCATTAGTTTTCCCCAATTCACTCTTTCAAACACCTTTTTAAAATCTACGATGCAGGCAAATACCTCCTGTTTGTATTCTATATTCCTCTCAATTACTAATCTCATTACTGTGATGGCATCACGCCTTCTCCCTTTCCTAAACCCAAACTGGTCATCCCCTAAGTAATCATTTGCCTTACTCTCTATCCTTTTGATTATGATCCTGAGAACAACTTTAACTGTGTGGGTTATCAAACTTATTGTTTTGTAGTCCTCACATGATGTAGCCTTTATCTTTTTCGGAATAGGAACTTACACTGATCTCACAAAGTCTTCCGGCCAGATTCCTTCCTCATAGATACTACATACATACAGCCTCTTCCTCCCACATTTTCCTAAACCTTTAAGTAGTTCTGCAGGAATGTCATCTACCCTCATGGACTAATTTAAATTCTACTTCCTTAATGCCCTTTCTATGCCATCATTGGGTATTTCTGAACTTAGGCTATCTTCCTCTACGTCATGGTCCTTTTCTATGTTTAACTTTGTTGGCCTAAGTTCTCTACTATACAGTTCTTCTATATATTCCTTCCATCTTTCTTGGATCTTTCTTCTGTCAACTACTATTATCTTACCCGTCTTATCTCTAACTGTTAGCATAGATCTTCCTTTCTTTAGATAAAAACTTAACTTTGCTGTACAGTGCACCAATTTCACCCTTCCTCCGCAACCTTTCCATATTTTCACACTGCATCTTCCACCATGCTTCTTTTGCTCTATTTGTTGCCCGCCTCAATTTATTGTTCAATTCTATATGCTTCATTTTGTCTAACTCTGTGTTTACATTCTTCCATTTTCTCCTCTCATCCATCTTTGTAATCATCTCATCCATAAATAATGGTTCCCTAGTCCTTTCTGCGTTAATGGTTCCAATAGTGTCTTTTGCAGCTTTAGATAACCCTTTCTAGATACATTCCCATTTTTCTTCGATAGTACTTCACACTTTGCCATCCTCCATAATGTCCTTTACAACCTGTAAGTACTCTTTCATTTTCAAACCATTTAATGCGTCTACATTCCATTCTCTAAATTGCCACCCCTGCCTTATCTTTTTGAAACGGATGCTACATTTCATAACAACTAAATTGTGGTCAGAGTCCACATCCACTTCTGGGAAGCTGTGCAAATTTATCGCACTTCATAAACCTGTGTCTAACCAGGATATAATCTAGCTGATACCTTTCTGAGTCACCTGGCATTTTCCATGTATACCTGCGTCTTTTGTGGTGATTAAACCAAGTGTTGGTGATGACTAACCCCTGTCTCCCGCAGAACTCAACTGCTTTCTCCCCGCGGTTATCCCTCGTGCCTAAACTGTAGTCCCCCACCTCATCACCATCTCTTCTTTCGCCTACCATCGCATTCCACTATCAAATATTTTACTGCAGCAACACGCGCGATTATGTCCTCTAACTTTGATTACATTGGTAACTTAAAAAATGCATGATTTCATCATTACAGACAAAAAAATACACTTAGGAAACTTAAGAATAAAAAATTAAGGAAGAATGGAATTTAGAAAGTATGGAAGAAGATATAAACTAAGTAAAAATCTCATCAATATCAACAGAGGTAAAAATAACAAATAGAGAAAATATTATACCTTTGACCTAAATCATTCATAAAATTATAGTATATTTTAAGGGACAGATCAATGCAAAAGATGTCTTAATCTCACCCTCGTCTTCATATCCTGAAACAGATCCTCAAGTTCTGAAAAGCGGCAAGTAGCAGAGGAAAGAAACTCCTTCATGACTGGGAGGAAGCGATCACCAGTAGTAACCACCTGGGAACGATGGAATTCAATCTCCCTTTCCACTTCCTTGAGCCCACTTCTTAGCTGAGCCATGTCCTTTTCAAGTTCACCAAGACTAAGGGAAAGATACATGGGGAAAACATTCACATGATATGAGAATTATAGTGTACTTAAAAATCACATTCATTTAATACTACATGGCCAAATTTTCATAATAATCATTGTTGGAACAACTGAGAGACAATAAAATAAATGGTTTACTTACCTCACTTTGGCGGCTTCTTTCACGTGAGGTAAATCTTCATCCAATTTGAGGATATCCTTAAACTGGAACAATAAATACATATATGTAAGAAAAAATATAAGAAATTTAATCAAAAAAGATTTTTCAAAAAACATTTAGTGAACACAATATTTTTATGTAGAGTATATGGTAGTAAAAATGAAAAAAACAGAAAAATATAGAAATATTTTTCTTTGCAGAAGTTAAATAACTAACCTTTTTCTCAAGGATTTCTACCAAGTAGTGAAGGAGTGTGGTTCCTCGTGCAGCACTGGATTTGGTGTCTGCCAAACGATTCAAACTGGCCAGCCTAAAACCAGATGCATTGCCTCGTGCTCCTCTATTCATATAATTTCCAAGAGCCAAAACAAGCTCCAAGAGGCGTCTAAGGCGACGAGACCTGGTGACTTCCCGTGCACCTTCCATTACAGCTCTTATACGGGGTTCCACTTCACCCACCCAAAATGCAAATCTCTTTTTATAGTGAAGGCAACGCAAACGCTGCTCGTGGTGGGGTATCCTGTAAATTGAAGGAAAATGACTAACGTCAGTAATTACACCTATGCAACTACTGTGATTCACACTAAATAGGCAAACTCAATAAGCATGAAAATTAACATTTAGATATGCAGTGAAAGAAGAGGACCAAAGCAAATACTTTTAAAATTAAATTAGACGTGGGCTTAACTAGTACTATCTAATAAGCAAGATATTGATTAATCATTAAATTAGAGCACTTGATTATTGGAATGACCAAATTGCTCAATGAGTAATTTAAGTAAGGGCCAAGTATATGTAAGTATTGCAAAATTGGGAGATAACTGAAGTTAAAAAAAAAAAGAATTTGAAGTAATGAAACAAACCTGTTAACTACATTTTAACTATGGTGTAATTTCATTAGAGCATACTATGTTGAAATTTTACTTGGCATGAAGCAAGCTTCTAATCATCTTTGTCTGCCACAGCATATGTAATCCCTGTCAAATTACCGTGCAAAATAGTTTTGCCCAGGCACAACCTAATGAATTTAAATTACTACAAATGTCACTGTAGCATGCACTTTCTTACGGACAATAAACAAGTGATGATAGAAATACCAAAACTTTTCCAACTGCTTATCTAATTTCTCATATGGGTAACCAGTGGCATATTCATATGTTACTGATCTATTGAAAAATTGCTGCCTTTGCATTTGTCCAATAGCAAAAGTCTGATTGAGTCATTCAGTGAGACACAAGGTTTTGAAAAGCATGAATGGTACACCCAAATAAAAATTCCTCTATCAGAAAAAATATTCATGCAAAAACAGCTAATGCAAGAGCCTAAAGCAGGCTATTACAAATAATTTTGCCTCGATTTATAATTCAACTTACTTTGAAATTTCATAAAGAAACCGATCAGCTCGAGCAAGGCTGTCAATCTCATCACTGTGTTCCTCAAGCAAAGCAGATTCCTCCGCACTTGGTGTAAATTTGAGCACCTGCTCAACCATGTCAATGGGTAGTTGGTCTTTGCTGTCCATACTCAATATTGCCCTGAAACAAATGCATGTTGCAAATGAGTCCTATATTCTATTTACCTCAGGAATCAACTTATCTCTCAAAATTATCGCAAACTTACTTGGATATCTCTTCATCAGACATTTTCAATTTGGACAATAGGATGGTGCAGTTCTGAGCCCTTCTTCCATCAATAACAGATAAAATTTTGGAGCGATTCTTTCCTATTTGTCTTAAATCTTCGACAGAGCCATCATTCTGAAATTAAAAAAAAACATTCACTGGTTATTTTTCACAACAATTGTGTCTAGCCATCTGCTTGGAGCAGGTGACTGGCTTCAGGTATGACCTGGAGCAGATAAGTGCAGAATCCTGAAAACATGCAATCTTTGGGTCAATTAACATCCAAATAAAAATAAATGAATGGAAGAAACCCTTCCCATACTTCCTTAAGTTGTGACTGTAACATCAGATAATCACTATTAAGCAATACAGCTGCCATACCCTAAAAAGTCTAGCTATCAAACCAAGTACACAAAACAGCCATGCCAAGTTGAACTTCAATCTTTTATCAGAAAAGTTAACTATACTTTCGATAGTAAAAACCCATCAAACTTTAATTATAAATAATTCTAGATAATGTGTTACTTTTAAAACCCTAATTATAACCGTGATGTACCCCACTAGCTTAAACAAAGTTCACTGAAGTGCATATGCTAATATAGATTGAGAGAATACATGGCTGTAAACAGTACCCATTGCTATCAGAAATATACAGTGGAATTTTGCTTGACGAGGACCTTGCATAGTGAGTAATTTGAATTACGAGCAAAATTGTCGGTCCCGAAAATTACTTGCTTAACGAGTGACTTTTTGCAAAGCGAGTGAATACGATAGGGGAATTCCCAGTGAATGTCCAGTGTAGCAGACTACGAAGAAGAATTTGTAAGATGAAAGCCACAAAAGAATAAACATAACAGTGGAAATTAAAAGTAAAGTCATTGAAAATCAAGAACAAGGACAAAATTGAGGATATAATGTTTCAAAGAGAATGAGAGAGAAAGATACTTAACAGTGTTGAAAGGTTGTTCCTCATATGGATAAAGGAAAGGCAATTGTGAAAATCACTTGTGAGAAAGGGAACCCATTTTGCCGACCTCATCAGAAGATGTCAGGATCATCAACAGATGAAGAAGTATGTAAGGGGAGCTGAGAGTGAGAGTTCAAGAAATTTACTTGAAGATCCAGGATCCATGGCATTGTGAGGCATAAGGAAGCAGCAAGCTCCAAGTCAACAGCAGCAGAGAACCTAATCGGTGACTTTACAGCAATATTCCAGTTTCTTAAGATATCAAAAATCAATATAAATATGTTCTTATACACATATATACATGAAATTTCACCATTTATAAACCTATCATAGTACCTCAGACAGCCAATAACCCAAACCCCTACAACAACCTCCAAAGTGGACAGCTTTCCTTCCATTATGCTACACTAATAATAGTCATGAGCCTCACTCTAGTCATAAATAGACACCTTTCTTTACCTGGAGCGTGAATCAGAGAACAGAGAACCTCTTCAGGAATTTCATGTTTTGCCCATTAAGAGAGCATGTAGAGTAGAAGCAAGGAGCAAGAATTCTCAAAAGACTTTTCCATCGGAGAACACATACATAACTCAATGATAGCAAGAGAATAAAAAATTATACCCCAGATTTTTGAAGAGAATAAAGCATGCACTTACCACCACACCATTTTTCTGGTATGCACAGAATAGTTTGTCAATGCTTTCCAAATCCATTACGTTGTACAACTTGGTATCATCAAGTTCGGTCCAAATAGTTCCTGTGACCTTCATGTCTGGCAGCTTTGACCAGTTGAATGATTTCAATGGGTTTGATGGAACTGGCACATTCTTCTTCTTCACCTCAATCCTCGGAGGTGCTGGGGCAGGGGGTGCAGGTGCTGCCGATGGTGCCACTCCGTTGCTTGGAGGAGGTGGGGGAGGAGGAGGCATGGAGGCCGAGAGCTTGCCAAACGAGGGTAGGGGTGGTGGGGGTGGAGGGGGTCCACAGGGTGGGAATGGAGGAGCAGATGGAGGGTTTGAACTTGAGCTGGCCACAAAACCCTCAGCTTTAGCATCATCGGGGATGCTGCCAGAGGACAGAAGCTGTTGGAGCCTCTGGCACTCTGCGTGCTCCCAGGCTGCCTGCTCGCTCAGCTCCGACAACTTGTCCAACAACTCTGACAGCTTCTGCTTAGCTTCCAGGTGGCTCTTTGTCTCCTTCTCAAGTCGCTCTTTCACTCTTGCCAAGCTGGTTTCTATATCCTCCTGAAAAATTTTATTTCTCATGTTTAATACCAGAATTGAGTTTCAGGCATTGAGAGTATGGATGACTGGATGCATACCAAGATGGTAGACTAAGAAACAATGATATATTTTGACCTCTCAGATAATTATGATCAATTATCAAAATTTAATATGCATTAAATTATTTATTATTGTCAAAAAATAAATATCATAGATTAATTATTTGGAATGGATCTTTTAAATAAAAGAACTTGAATATGGGAGGGGTTAGAATGGGAGGTAATGAGGTGCAGCCTGAACAAAATTTAAGATGCCCTATGGATAGATTAACTATGATTGCAAAAACATTTCATAAAAACGTTTTTCAATGCAAAATTAAAGAGGGCATACAAAGATGTTTTACCATCAGTTAAATAGATTAAACTATATTCTTCATTATTCACAATTTACCTTCTCTTGACTCCTAAGATCCAATTCTTGCTCCTTCTTCGCAAGTTTTGTCACTAGTTCAGTATTTTCCTTCTCCATTTCCTCCGCTCTGGTACGTGCTTCAATTAATTCTTCTTCCTTTGCTAATCTGAAGTTTTTGAAAACATAAATTATTAGAAACATCCATCTGATCAGGATATGATATTGAAATTACTAATATACTTTTAGCACCATTATAAATCATCTGGATTACTTACAGATGGACTAATTTCTTCACATTAATTCTCAAAGCAGACACATCTGGATCACCACCATTTTCAGTCTGTAATATTATTTGTTGGACAATTCTGTCAAATAAAAGAAAATGTTGTGGATGGGATCCATAGTCCACTGAAAATAAAATAACAGTATTTCTCAAATATTAATTTTACCAAACCACTCATGTACAAATGTTTATGATTATATGTAATTTTGCAATAAAATATTTTCTTACATTGCAATGAATTTTATTTTTAAAAACTACATTTCACCAATAGTAACACAAAAGTATTGGCTATTCTGTTTGACAATAAATAAATAACTTTTTGAATTGCAAATAAAATCACTCCTTGCCAGGCATGCTGGAGTGTGCTAAATAAGGTTACCTCTATACCCTAAGGAAACAAAAATATAGCCAGGCATATCAGAATATGAAATATCTTCTGTTTGCAAGAAAAGAAGACAAATTAGTTTTTTGACAAACTTACAAGGTAAAAGCAGCATATGCTGAAGAAGTGATAGTAAATGCGGGTATGCAGCTGTGTGACTTAGTTTCTTTCTTATTAATTCAAACATGGCAGTAGCACTCTTCGTATCCACATGTTCCTACAAAGGAAGAAATCAGGCAATGAGGACAGGCCCATCTAAGTCACATTTGAATGGTATATGTATGAAAACTTCAAAATAAGGAATACAAAAACCATGCCCACTCACCTTATCAAACTTCCTCGCCAATTCCTTCTCATCCTCATTTCGAACCATTTCAAAGAAGTCCAAATGCCTTAAGAAACATGAATAGTAGAGTACATAAATATTTTACTTCCATACTATCGGAAAACAACTTAAGAGCAATTTACTGAACGGAATTCAAACTCAATTGATAATATTCCTCTTCCAACACAACAGACACTGTGATTTGCAGCAAGTTGCAAATATCACTCAATAATACAGGCAAAAAGTAACCTTTAACTGGTGTGATAATTATGCTTAAAAATATAGGCTTTCAACTTGCACACAGAGAATTCTCAATGAGAAGATGGCCACAATTCAACAGCTTACCCAAAAATTATGAGTATCCGAAAATTATTGGTCTTCAAAGTTACCCCATTAAGGTCCCTTTAATTAATAAAAACTATAAAAACAATACAAGAAATAAAGCAAAATTAATAACATACCGATTCAGAGTTTCATTTTCGTGTGTTCTTAGTTTGTCGATAATGGGTTGGATTCCAAGCATTAAAAACTCATAACGAAGATGCAGCCGGAATTCCAGACTCTCCTGCCCAGGCCCATAGTTTAGAACAGCATTCACCAAGGACATGATAGCCGTTTTAAGGCCAACCTCATCTCGATATATTCCAGTGCTTCGATCCAGGTCAGTTACAATACCCTGAAATATAGATGGATATTAGACATTGGTATTTCATCATTTGAAATGAATTGACTTTCTTAGTAAGAAAAATGAATTATAAATTGTTGTGACATTAAGCATTGAAGATATTCAACACTTGGAAAATTATTAAACAGGTCCTAGATGTTTTTGAGAAAATGTTATTAATTTTTCATAAAATTTTATTATAAATGGCACTTAACCATTGTGGAACAATTAATGCATTGAATAAGAAATCAACATATAATATTTTGCACGTGAATACTGTTAACTTTAGCTGTGTTCAATCATAAAAACATGATGTATTTGCTCACATGTCACAATTACATCTGTAGTTATTGCTTAAAACTTCTACAGATTTAGCTTACCCACTATTTATTCAAATTTTTAATGTCCAAATGAAATTCTATTTTTCTAGATCAATATGCCATATAATATAGATTATAGCAAAAGAAAATGAATCACAAGGGCATTGGAAAACAAAATGGACATTCATTTTCTGTACCAACCTGAAATCTTGTCCTCTCATTAGCAAAGCGCTGGTAATGAAGCATGGCTTCAAGAACTTTCCGGTGACCTCCTGGCACAAGACACACAGCACCAAGAATTTCAAGAGCAGCCACCTTGATTTTAATACTATCCACTGCAAGACTTTGAGCAATTGTGTTGATCCCAGTTGGATGAGCCAATACATGTGCACGGCCGGTCTGCATTAGGAAGAAGGTTGCAGCACTTTAATTACATTACCTGATGAATTATTTCACGAGTGCACACTAAAATTGTCTTATTCATCATATGGTTCAAATTTATCAAGGAATTAACTGCAGTGATTTTGTCCAATTAGTGTCAATGCTCATAAAGCTGTATATTTGCAAGTACAATGCCATAATTTTTTATAGTAAATGCAATACTCTGATTACAATTGTAATATCAAAATAATTATAGTCACCAAGCAAAAACATCTTGAATATTCACTATAGAAAATGTAACTTTAAAAAAGCAATTAATCGGCAGATTAATATAAATTATCATAATTTTAACAATTGATTTACAAACTATACTGATATGGAATAATTTACACAGACTATGCCAATCTTAGCTTTGAGGGCTAATTCAACATAATCTTCAAAAAAACATAATGATGATAGCAATCTAATACATTTGACAACTATGGTTAGCACCAATCAAGAAATGTCTTACACTGAAATTTAATTTGGCTATTTTGCAGAAGCATTAGATTTATAATTAATGTGGAGGCCTTTGCAAGGAATTTTACTGACATTATTTTCTTTATACAAGCATGCCACCCAAACTTTTATATCAAAGACAAATATCCTGTCGTTCTAAACTTATATTCATCGCTCAATCACATTTCTGGGACATATAAGCAATTGAACAGCAAGTGATCAAAATAAATGTCCCATTGTCATACTAGTTGTCTGAAAATCTATGGTATGGTACTTACAGAGTTATTCATCAATGCCTTGACACACCCAATGAGAGCGGTATGGACAGGGGAGTGAGCCGTAGCATGGTCCATTGATGCCAGGAATCCAAGTAATGATGGCAAACCATCAAGCTCTACAAATCGCAACACGAAACTGTGTGGCTGAGTTCTTAGAGCTGTTCGAAGTGAATCCAGGATACGAGCACGCACTCGCAATTCGGAGTCTACCTCTTCTCCTTCTCCTGATGGAAATGGCAGCTGAAATGTAGATGAAAATCAAAGATTGAGATGCGACCTTAATATTTGTGATGCTTGATTTGTACTACCATGATGTAATACAGTCAACAATTCAATTGTGGTATAGTAATCAAGACTTGAAATTTTTACAGCAGTATTATTAGCATAAAAAGTTTGTGCTGCAGAAAAAACATATTTTGGAATGGGCTTTATTTTCATCTATCAATCAATAAATTGTTCACTAAATTTTAATTCACATGATGAGCATCTTGCAATAAAATGGAATGCTAATAAGAAATTTATGAGCACTATCATTTAAGTTTGCGGCATTTTCCATTCAATGTAATCCTAAAATGTTGCAGGTTTCTATCAGATAATTTGTTGAGACTGAATAAACCCATATTATTAATATTTCTCTCCCTTGGAATTTTATATGATGAAAGTGCAATGCCAGATATCAAACTTTATGGGGAAGTGAACATTACATCTTAAAGTGATGCCAGAAATATTAATAATATTTGCCTTTAGTGCAATTGTTTTAAAACCCCATGAATTTGACCAATAATTATCTACTTTTAAACTTCTTCCATCTTTAATTACAAATTAGTCCTTGCAGATTCAATGGATAATCAATTTCAGATCATATAATAATACACACAGATGATCACACAAAAATCTCCCCGAAATGAAAAAAAATTTTCCCTGAAAGTTTTAGGTAGTATCCTAAGGAAACTTATTTTAACAAGCATCAATATTTTACCAAGAATAAGGAAACACTTAGTACTTTAGCAATGTAAAATATTGTGCTTTAACTGTCACTTCACTTCTCTTACTAACATGTGCTTTGAAAATACATATGTAGCCACTAAATTTAAATCCAAAGTTTATACACACAAAAAAAATATTACCAAGTAAGTGTGTTTAAACATTATAATTCGTATGACCTAATGACAATGCACGTTTCAAGAAAGTTAGACTTCGAGGAGACTTTTGCATTTTTAGAGGTTAATATGCTACAGAAATGCTTTGTACAGCAAAGAACAAGCATTAGAAATATTTCCAGAGCTTCAACAACTTTTGAAAATAAATTGTGGATTCAATAGCCGTTGATAAATATATAAGTGTATAAATGCTTCAAATTTCACTATGCCAACAATTACTTTGAATATGGCAATACTATATTAGTGATTCAGTTTTCACATCATTTAGAAGGTCTTCTGTGAGGCTAAGTAAAATTTGTCTATTTATAGTATCACTTATTGGCATAATTAAATAAAATTAGGATTAATAATACCATAAAAAAGTGTATATATAGTTCCAAAAGACAGAATATTTATAACACATTGCACCAACAAATCTGAACATCGGCCATTTACCCTAAACTCTAAATAAAATTCAAACATTTTATCCTAAATCACAAAAACTAATAGTATGATTCATCTCACTAACTATTCTTAATGTACATATAATGGTATGAAAAGTGAACGGTGAAAAATAAGCATTAGTATATAATCAGTGTTCAAGACAGAACAAACTTGCATTAATAGTCATACAGGGTTCGTCCGGAAAATAAGTGTACTGAGCTCAGGAAAAAAAATTTATTACACTTTTACATATCTTAAGCCAATATTCCTCAAAATAGGACCCTTGTGAGTCGATACACTTGTTCCAGCGGCGTTCCCATTCCTGGAACGCTCCCGCGAAGGCATCATCGGGAACCTCTCGAAGACACGTCGTCACGGCCTCTTTGACGGCGTCCAAAGTCCCGTATCGCGTTCCTTTCAAACTCCTCTTTATCTTCGGGAACAGAAAGAAGTCCGGTGGTGCCAAGTCCGGGCTGTAGGGCGGGTGCGGCAGCGTTGCCACGCCGTGCTTGGCCAAGAAGTCCGACACGACAAGCGCGGTGTGAGACGGCGCATTGTCGTGATGCAGCCGCCAGATGTTTTTGATCGCTCGCCAGATGTTTTTAATCTCGTGCACTATTGTTTTTGGCACATTACACTGCTCTGCTATCATCCGAACACTAAGACGACGATCAGAGTTCAGTACATCGCGAACTTTTCGCACATTTTCGTCGGTGAGTGTCGTTGATGGGCGTCCAGGCCGCGGTTCGTCGTCGACCTCTTCTCTGCCCTCCACGAACATCTTGTGCCACCGAAAGATCATGTTTCTGGACATGGCTGACTCCCCGTAAGCCTGGTTAATCATACCGACAGTTTCGGTAGACGATTTCCCAAGCTTTGCCGCAAATTTGATGGAATAACGCTGCTCCAAAAACTTCGGCATCGCGTTCCGTGACGTGGGTCGAGCGTGGAGGTTCGCGTTAACAGAGCTCCTCACTACACCACAGCTCAGAGCCGACTGCCTTTTTCAGCGTCGCTTGCCAACATACCCCCCTCCAATCGCAGCCCGTCAGAGCGGTGCTGGGCGCGCCTGGAGCGGTGGGAAAAAATCAGTACACTTATTTTCCGTACGAACCCTGTAGATTGCTAAATAAAATTTCTTTCTTTATAAATCATTGACAAAATTCATCATTTAGAACGAAACTTGAGGAATCAATATGCCTGTTTCAGTTTTATACTTAGAAACAGGTAAAAATAAAATCAATTCATTTGGTCTGAACATAAAAAACCTGACTTCTAACAGTCACATAAAACAACTTATTGAAAAGAGAGCTATGAACTCACCTTAGCTAATGCGTTGGCACGTTCTATGTAATACTCAGGTAGATGAGATAAATCAGTTTCTCCTTCTTGGTCCTAAGTAAAAAACAACAGCACAATTGATTATTTGTTTAAATAAGGGTAAAAATTATTGCTATATTGAGTCGAGAGCATCATGGAAGCAAGCTTTATGCCATAAATACCTTTTTACGACTGCAGTATATTTGCCATTTCTTTTCTGAAGGCAGGCTGAGCATAGCTGCCTTGTTTGGAGCAGTGAGATCCAATTCTTCCTGTTGATTTAAAGGGAAAATTTTCTCAGGGTGTTTTCATAATAAATAATAAATTTACAGTTAGTCAACTTTGCAGTGCTAAGTAACCGAATCGAGGGATCCTGATTGCTACTCATTTTTTTTCATTCTGTAATGATCATTCCGTTAAAAGTTTACAAGATTCCCCATTGAATTAAAGCGAGAGTCATAAGTACAGGTGACGGATGTATCATATTCTTTTGTGAAATTTACTTACACCATGTGTTCATTCATTCATGTTACCTAACCTGTTCTTCCTTAAATCTATAACCAATGTACGAGTATGTTAATATATTTTTTTACGCTGAAAAATTTGAAACATACACAAAGACAAACACGCAAAATCTTGTATGTAATTTATTTAACATATGCAAAGAGAATTATGCCCACATGAGACAAAATAGATGGTCATTTGCACTAGAAAAAAGCTTGGTGCAAGTAGTTACAAAGTAAATTTGGCTTTCTACGATTAGTAAAGAATTGGATAATGGGAATGGATCATCCATCAAATGTAATGCCAAAACCTGGTGAGATATTACCACACAATGGTACCTGCATATGATAATATGTGCTAAGTAAAGAAACGGGTTTATCAATGACAAAGTAACACAGTAATTGAAGAAAAACAAAGGAATTGGTAACTTGCAAATAATATGGATTGAGTGAGTATGACCTACCAATAATAATGTCACATATTTTATTCAGTTGATTTATCGAGGTATAGAAAAAGCTTCTTTAATTTTTTCCACAAGGTTCTCACTGAATGTAGAAAGTGATATACATGTATAACATTCAAACAAAAGCGATGTCTATTTACATCTCACAATTATTTTAGAGAAAGTAGGGACAAAGTAACAGTACCAATGTGTTTTTTTGGCAAGTTTGAGATAGCATCAAAGCATAAAATCGACACAGAAATTACACACCAAAGGCAAGTGTTTTGGCAACAGTCTACCTAAATTGGAAGGGGATGAAGAGAAAGGATCATAATCCTGTCAATGAGATCTAACAATATGGGTAAATGCAATTATCATTCATTGATTCCTCAAATTCTAATGGTTATATCTTAGACTCTTTGCTTATACCAGTACATTCACCATGGAAAAAACACACACATACACACACACAAGAGGGACATCCATGAATGCCTGAATCTTTCAGATATATCTCAAAGCTAAAAGTCAATTACAACATCGATAAACAACTAATAAATTAGACAATTAGACTTATAATTAGACAATTAGAACTTACGACAAGTTCTGCAAATTTGGTGTTAAGTTCCTCTTCATCTTCTGGCATGGGCTGCGTTGGAGTGAGAGCCTGCAGGGACAATGTTCCTGTTTGGTCCACAACACAATAAGTGATTTCTGGTGGTTCATCATTCTGAAATGATCAAAGAGCACAATGAGTCTAAGTAATATTAAAGATGCAGATAGGTCAGATGTCATATGCACATTTGGACCTGGGACAGCTGGGTAACCAAATAACAATTTAAAGGAATTATAAGTGAAAGCAATTAAATTTCATTAAATGGCTAACCAAAGATAGTATTAGTCACACATTTGGGTATTCATTATATCCTACCATTCACTTAGCAAAATAATAATTCAACCAATAATTAGTGAAAGCAATTAAATTTCATTGAATGGTTAACCAAAAACAGTATTAGTCAGCCATTTGGGTATTCAATAAATCCTACCATTCATTTAGCCAATTAGCTTTCATTTATTACTTTTTGGGGAATGGAAAGAGAAAATTATACAACTCCTGTATTAAAATTATTTAAGAATCATAAATTCCAGTAACAATACGGGTAATCTACGATGAAAAAACAACTACTGAGTTGTCAATAGGTAAATCGATGGGTTAATTAATTGAAGCCATATTAACTGGTAGACTGGTATTTTGAGACTTAAACAATGAAAACTGTTTTAATTGGAAGAACCAACTAAAGTGTTAAGCAGAAATCCAGTAAAATTCCTGACCTTTACTACAGACACTTTTTTCACGTGGCAAAAAGCATTAAATTAAAGAGAGAAGGAAGTTCTCCCTGCACTTTTCAAGTTCCATTCACTCTCTCCATGGTAAAAAACGTAATTTCAGAAAAGGAAAAAAAGAGGCTTTTCATTTAATTAAGACAGTTAAGCTACCTGGGCCAAACAAAATTGCAAAATACAAGGTTCTTGGGAATATATAAAGCCTCTACTATCTTGCATAATTGCTATTCCATCTTTATATTTAAAACATCTTGTACATCAAATATAGATATAACCTTTAAGTAAATAGGCAACGCGCTAAAGAACCAATGAACCAGCACTCGTGAATACCCTGATATTCACCAATCTGTTAAATACCAACGGGCATAACCCCTAAACGAGTCCCGTAATAGCAGGTGAAGAAGCCCTACCTAAAAACACAAGAATAATGTTTCAGGCGCAGGTTTATAGGGCTTTAATAAACGGGTTCAAATGGAGAAGAAAAAAACGTATGACATGATGTAAAAATTCATTCGTACCATGAAAAATTTTGGGGAAATACACGTGACTGTCGGACATTAAGTGCAAACGTGACCATCTACGCTGCACATTACCACTAAAAGGATATCAACCCAGCGCGAGGTGCTGACGATATACCTTCTTTTCGTAAGCCCTGCAAATCGTGTGGGTCCTACTTTACGTACTGTCCGCAAATATTCGCCAATTTTTTCTACTTTTCCTAATTTCTCCTCCATGTGCAGTCGGCAAAACAGTTATTCGAAAAGGATTGTAGCACCATACAACTTTTAAGCGTGGGAGTTTTCTTCTCTCAAAACAAACAAGAACAAAAATGTAATGCAATGCCTTGGAGGACGGATAAAACCTTTCGTTATCCTGAAAAGAAAGGGGCGTGGTCCGGGGGAAATAACAGCGCGACGCAATTAACGTACGATCCTCGGGTGTCAACCATATAAACCTTTTTCCCTAAACCGACAACAGACAAACTAAATATGAAAAATCATTCATCCTTTCAAATTATTTTGGTTGGTCAACTCTTCTCTGGTGATGATTTTAATCGAGGTAATATGCAACGGCTGAGCCCAGCACGAGACATCCATGGAATGTATGAGAAGAATTTCGCTTATGAATATCGAATTTTTATCAATTTCTTTGGGTTGATTTTTAAGCATTTGGTAAGGAAGAGTCCCAAAGTTATGGGATAGACTAGTTTAGTATATGCTTGGTTTACCATTACTGATTTTTTAAATCATGCATTTATTTAAAGGTTTTGATCTTCAGAATCACGCGCGGGTGTGCACGAATTAACTAGTTCACCAATAACTTGAATAAAAATATGAAATAAGACAAACTCCTAAACTAGATAATTCATAAATATCAAATAGAACAAATACAGGTGTGTGTAACTGACTTCAACTTTAAATTAAAAGAGAGATTAAATTAGATGCCAACTTATTCCAATTCTTTGTCGTGAAATATAGTATACATTGAATTGATTATCTTCTATCACTGTGGTAGTATGAAATATCTGTAAATACAAATTTTGCATTGCATTCACAGCATACATCTACTGTATCCACCTCACGTCTTACTGTTTTCCTCCATAAATCTAATTATCAATAAAAATAGATCTATTAACCATAACTCAAATGTTTTATAAATGAAAACATTTGTGTACCTGTTGTCAAACCAACAAAAAATTAGTAAAAATTGAATAAAAATAAAATAAAAACTAAAATTTATAATTATAAAGCTTTCAAAATAAGTCTTCCCTCTATTCCAGGTGTCCTCCTGATTACGTATCAACCCTTCAGTCTCACCTTAGCCCTTCGATTGGTATCTCTTTCCTCGCAAGGCGTTTTTATTATTCCTTCCCTTACATAATTTACTTTAATGTTTCAAATGGATGGTTTATTCCACTACGAACAGATCTGTAATGGTTTTGTCAAGTTCCAAATATTTATTCGTGCTATATTTTTCTCCACTATGGCATTATTTATCCACGGCCTTCCGCCTCTGTTTTCTACCATACCTAGAGAATTTGTATAGCACTCGTGAAATTCTATGAAATATCCAAACACTAAACTCATTTCCATAAAAAGTTTTAAAAGAGTTTTTGCCTCCTCTGGCGTCTAACATCCTAAAACATTTCTCCCTTGATTTTATTAAAACCGGCATACTCGCATATTAATTCATATTATTGGGTCAAGAGAACTTTTGATCTTTGGAAAGAGCAAGAAAATTATGAAGTATTTCATAACACCACCAGATTTACGGCGGCTCGACGACAATACGCAACAACTTCAATTTTGTGACGAAAAAGGCCCATTGGTGGAACTGGGTCGCGAAAAGAAATGAATTCGGTTCCTCGGGAGGGGTAGTATATCGGGAGAGTAAAAAATAGTAGGGGAACCTCAGAGATAAACAAAAAAGTCGCTGGCACGAGTCCGCGATATCAATACTTGTAAAGTTACTCGAAAAAATGGGGTTCGGAAATAAGTCGTGTTTGTTGGTCACGGACAACCGAAATTCGTAACTACCGTCAACGGCTAGGGATAACACGCTCTGGACACAATTTTCGGGAGTGAAGATACATTCCAAGCAAGGAGTATCCTCCGACGCTTGTAAGTGCTGCAAACACTAACGATTGCAAACTAAAGGCGAGTGCCGAATAATCCTGGAAGCAATACACGGTGGTATTTATCCTGTACCATTTGAATGCACCAATATTACAAATTTTTGACCCCATATGATGGAAAAGTGATTATATACGTACATAGATCCCACCTCATAGTACGCCCGTAAGACGAGTGAAAATTCGCGCATTTAGGTCGGTGGAGATCTTTCCTTCCGCTGTACTGCCAGCAATTTTCCGTGAAATTCTGGTTTTCAGAAAAAAATCTCTTCGATTGGATCATAGCCGGGGTGGTCCAGAGGCACTGATCGAGATTTGAACCCATGGTCCGGGGTTTGCCGGGCCACCAAGGCCATTAAATGAACCCTCTACCTACAAGGTCACCACACGAAGTGCTTATGGCAAAGGTGATAGAGAATACTACTTTTGGGATTGACTTAGAAGGCTTGTGAAAACGAAAAATAAACATCCCTGTGAGACGTTCCACGTCAACTCTGACTCCAGTCTGCCGTTAACCGAAGTCGGGAGGACCCGCCTTATCCTCACCTGAAAGCAGGCGCACCACCCGCGTCGACCCCGTAGCCCCGGCATGTTGGAGGCTCGCTTGTGCAATGGTTTGGTGGTCGTCGCCGCGGCTTCTTTGGTGTCCCCTGGGTCAGCTGTTGCGGCCCTCCGGTTGCGGCGCAGGGAAGTGGGGAGCGCGCCGGCCAAACGCTGGGATAGCGATCCCAGGTCTGGAAGCCTAGGTAATAAGGCAGCCAGGTTCAGGCTTAGAGGGCACTCCTTTGGCACCACCTGGAATGGGAAGAGAATTCATCGTAAATGAAAGAATGTCAAAGGATTTGACAAGAAAATCGAAATCGAATGGAGAAAGTTTGCAATGCGCACACAATCCAGTCGACAAGTACACGACGTCGGCGCAAAAATAATCGTCAAATGAAATCACCTATAAACACAGAATTTATTCGCACTGAAACTCAATAACAACTATGCGTAAGGCATTAAGTACAACGGCCTTAAAATAGTAAAATGTAGATAGCCACAAGTGACTCTTAAAAACATAAACTGCTGTTCTTTAAATAGCTTTATAGCTGCATTTTTCCCGTGCCTTGCACCGAATGGTCGTACTTGTACCCTACCAATAAACTTTTGATTTTTCAATGCCGATTTCATCTTTCAGTTGACTGGCAGAATAAAAGAATCCACCTCAGGCTGGATTGTGTGAACGAGGGGTATTTAGCAAAGCAGTCACACAAAATGTTTAAAATATTCATAAAAAAAAGAAACAGACTCAAGATAAAAGTGAGATAGTGATAGGGAAATTTATACTAGGAAGAAATAATTGATGGTTTCAGACGTAACTTCATGGAATTGATTCATATTTTAAAAGAGAAAATAGTAACTTAGTGATGTGAAATAAATTTTACCGAAGATGACGTTGAACGTCGAAACCGGGGTCGTATCGAAATAAATTTTCTATGAAATCACTAAGTTACTATATTTTCATCATTTCCATTAGGAAGAAACATTTTTCTTTTTTGTACACGGTTTATTCTTCTCCAGAATAAGCTGGTTACTTGCTTTTCATTCAACATTTTGTCGTAATGAGAAATCATTGATTTTGCATGAATACTACTTCGACCCTAAGTTAATTCTCTTGATCAAAGGGTCGAACATTTTCAAAAGCTTACAATTAATAAATATTAACATTTGTCGTAATATGCCAACTCCTAAGAAGAAAATGCCAATAAAACATGTAAAAATATTGGACAGAGAAATATCTTCGCATTTCCATATTCAGGCTCATTCTGGGGAAAAGTTAACGAGGGCAGTGGGTGTTCCACATGCCGCCAATTATTTCATGTTCATTGTTTTCCGTTTCGAGGCAATGAGCAAATATCAAGGGAAATGTGGCGGTGCATCTGCTCAGAGTACGTATTCAGCTTTCAAGAGCAACCAAAGTAGAATTGAGGGTAGCGATGAATTAAGACGACGTAGCGTGCACAACTGTTGATGCATCAAGCGCTGGTGAGGGAAGCGGTACCGGCCTGCTTAGCGAGTGGCTCTCTCAACCTTCCGAGCCTGCGGCTGTCAACGACGCGGCACGTGACTCCGAGGCAACGTTTCGCGGGAGACGGATTAATTCATTCATCACGTGCTAGGATTCCCATACCGTCCGCGCATGCCTAACCTCTCACCTCCAGCTCCTCCAGTTTCATTTAAAGCCATCTCTCGCCATTAAACGACCGGCCGGCGAACTGATCCATCTGAACACGAGAAAGATAACTGAGCAGCGAGGCGCCGAGCCAAGCTTTACGTTTAAACCTTGCCAATAAATAAAGAAGCTTCTCCGACCGCGCAAGTCTCTCCTCCTTCCCCCCTCCTCAATGAATAAAGAAAAGGGATCAAGGGATTAAAATCGTTTCCATGCCCTCTGCTTTTCCACCGTTTTGTTCCCACCATTACATCGGACACTCCCCGCCGACCTTTTCATCAACCCATTCATCCGTCACGTCCCCTTGTGATGTTTTCGGTGTTCCAAGTCGACCCCCATCGCCCTCCTCGTAATTTACAGCAATCCGAGATGGCACAAAAATATTGAAAATATTGGCCCACCCATCGCTTCTCCTCCGTTTCCGAGGGGCCTCCCCCCCTTTTGAGAGTTGCGAGGACTCCCCCCCCCCGTGGACTTTCTCCCTTCAGATTCCCACGCGACCACGCCGCATCGGGACGAGTCGTCGTCCATCCCGGTCGGGTTCACCGCTCTTCATTATCTCATTTGTCCGACTCTTCCTTCGGCCTATTTAATATCACCGGCGTCGCTCTCCCCTCCTCCTCACACGCCTCTCTCGCTCTCTCTCTCATTCCCTTTTCCCTCAGAGACTTCTTTCGAATTCGATGATCGGAGCGAAAACATTCTCGGAGGTCGACCTCCATGCCGGCTCCTCCACACTTCCCTTCCACTCCGCCTGCAATTACATCCGATGAGAGAGTTTGGAGGGGGGAGAGTGGATACCCCTGGGGGCGGGGGTGTGAGTCTTGCTCTTCCGATAATATGTTCCTCCGTACGATGGATGCACGACGGGGATTTCGCGCGGAGTGAGAGAGACAGCTGATGGCGAAACGAAAAATATTCCGGTTCGACCGCGAGAAGGGTCGCGCCGCAGGACTATTGAAAATGCGAGGAAACCTCGTAGTTATAAAAATGCTTTTGCCCATTATATCGGGAAAATGGCCGATTGAATTTTCAACAGTTAGAGATATTCTTACACCCACTAGACCCAAACCCACCCACTATTGAGGGTCTCTTGTAACCTGTAGTTCTATGTTTTCGCAAACTATATTTGATCACCTGTCTGCTTCGTATTTATGCAATAAAATTATTACCTTTTTATACTTTATATTAAGGGGCTTGAGTCCTAATAATTAAAATAATAATAAATAACAAATATAACAATAAAAAACAAGCATTACAATAAGATTATTTTTACTATTGCGAGTTGCTCAGATTCTTCACCAGCACAATAAATGTTGAAATGCAACTGATGGGGTTGCAGTCTATTATCACCACCGAGGTTAGAATCACTTTGTCGAGACATTTATTAAATATTTAACCTTAAAATATTAATATTTAGCTGAGTAGAACTATTTACACTCTGGAATAATGTATGCAAAATTGTTGCGAACACAGAGAGCCTGAATTTGAGTTGGCCAGTCTGGTCCACTTTGGGGATGCTCTTAATTAAATAAGGCGGCTTTAGTGGACGAAGGGGTGCTGTGCCACTTCATTGAGTTCCCCCACGGCACTTAAAGAGAGAGAGAGCCTTAAGTGAAGTCTCACGTGAAGTTTATCATTACATTGCTTCAGTCATTGTTTATGAAGAAAGTATTTCCGTTATCCTGAATCACTTATGAGGATGTTTTTCAAATAGCCACTAATTACAATGTCGTTTTTGGAAGTATTTGAGCGTTTGCTATCACTAAAAAGTTTGAAAATGTTCATTTCATTTCACCGTATACATTCTAATGCCAGTGAAAGATATTTCAAGGTCGTGTACTCCTTTAGTTCATAAACGTCACTTGTGCTGATCAGATATCGTAGTGACAAAAACTTCCATAAAATCTAAATGCGCTTTTCTTATTCCTGTTTTTTTTAAAGGTGACAGTTGATACTGACGATAAAGCGCCGATAGTTACGTAAGAGGAGTTCACATGTTATGGAGCCTCACAACTGGGGAGTGAAAAGCTGATGATGGCAATTCGGATTTTAAGAACAGTTTCTGTTAAGAGTGGAAGAAATAAATATATTCAAGGGCCTACCTATATACAGGTCTGAAGGAGGATTGAATCACACTTTTATTTCCCTCAGAAATGAACATTTCCTATCAGTCGCCAGACGTCACCAGAACATTTTCTTCGAAACCTAGGGAGCCTCTCAGCTCTAGCATTCTGGATGGTGGTAATGATAACTATCATGGTTAAATGTTATGTAAGCCGCTAAATATCCAGGATTCAAAGAAATAGTTCACTAACAATCAATGGAACTACGTAGAACTCGCTCCCTATAGGACTGCTTTTTGCGCGCGATTTCAATTCTTGTACAACCTTAAACTTCACACAAATCTGTTCTAGATTTTTGCCCATCGTTTTAGAGAAAAGATTACAAATATTCGAAATATTAATTACACTCCTCCGGTTACAGATAGGCGCTTCCTTTAGGATGATTTTTTCAAAGGAGTTAAACTGCCATTTCGGGAAATGATTTAAGAGTACCTTAAGCGAAAATTGAATTTCTCCGTTCACTAGACACCCTCGCTGCAAAAAATAATTCAAGAAAGAAGGCTGGAAAGCATCCCAACGAAAATCATAACCGTCAAAGCGTTTTCACATCAGCTACGATCCGATTTCTTGATAAGGAGTAATAGGCTTACCATACATAGAATTAACAATGTGTTGCGAGATATGCGTGTAATTGGTCTATTTCATCAATAATGCTACAGAATCCATAGCGTAAAACATGATATTATGTTGAAGAGGGCGAAAAATGATAAGAAAAGTATCTTCACTTTTGAACATCACAACAGATTCGAAAATTTTGCATTGCAATTTCTACACAAAAATTTACTATGCTAGGAGCAATGATCAATAAACATGGAGGATTCATCAAGCAGCAAGGGACCCAAAATTAATACCAATGAAACATAAATCGCTCATTGACTTTCGTGCTTTTGTACAACCGACGGCAAATAAAATTTCACCTGGTTCTCGCGATTCCCGAAAAAAATCCACTTAAAACAATTCACAGAATTCTAAAATTGCTGAGGACAGATGGTCACTTTCGTGAAAGGGAAAAATGCATTTCCATTTCAGCAGTAGGTCGAAGAAGGCAATAAACACTCCTCACGCAGCGACAAAATGTCTCGAGTATTTATCTGGAAGTATAGCAAAGTGACCTCGATCCGCAAAATGTCTACTTAATAACACTTTAAACCCAAGTTTAGCAAAACTCCTCAATTTCCACAATCACTAGTTTCACGCCTCATTATAAGTAGAATTGTACTGGTTACACTCCTGAGTACATTCAAAGAGACCAATCCGTATTCCCTCTTCTACGATTCCTTATTTTCCTTCTTGTATCGCCGTAGGAGGATCAGTTAGCAGCATACCGAAATTTATTTTTTGTTGATCATGAAGTTTTGGATTGATACAGTTGAATAATTCAAGTCCTGGCGATTTTCGACGATAAGAAAAAATAAACAACAGCGAAGAAAGTGGAACTATCGCATTTGGTTTCCATTGGGTAGATCGCACAAATTTACCATACCAAAAATTATTACAGTAAGACCCGGTTTTTTTAATGTTTCGTTAAATCTAATCGTTATTTAAGGTGAACGTTAACTTGAAGAGGAGATAACCGACAAGCCCAACTTTAAAAACAAATAAGATTGCTCATTAATGAATGTGAATGCTGTAACCGTAGTGACATCGTCCTTCAGCTATTGAGCTGTTTAAATGTTCGGTTTTGAACTTAACTTGCAGTCATAAAAGTTTTCAGTGATTTTTATCCTTAACCATCAGTTTAACGAGACATAACCTGGCTTAAGTGGAGGGAGCGGACCATATTTCTGAAGGACACCGAAATAATTGAATCACGGTTCAGATGGACTCGATACATATGTGTATTGAAGAGCAGAACACCACATCGTTTCACATTTCTCGCAAAAATATGAATAAGACATAAAATATGCCCTGTGATTATCAATTGAAGGCATTTCCTTCCTATCACTTAGGATTGTGGGGGCGATGGGTCGAATAAAACTAAAGCATCTTTCCTGAAGAGCATAATATAATTTTTATGGGTAATAAAATAATTTTTTCCTTGAAAAATATGGATTTTGGTCATGTACTCGTTTCCATACGGTTTTGGAACTATTATACCAAGATACACCACCACTATCCATGGGTAGCATTAAGGAAAGTGGGGCAGGATCATTAATTACACTATAATCCACCATCCCGGTCATTTTGCTACTTGGAATAATACTGAAAGTTTCCCGTCGTCATGGTTTACTTCCGTGGCAGAAACTAAATGTGGTATTAAGAGTTTCGCTTCGATTGCGAGAAGGAAACGTTCCCCTACTTTTACTCCACTCTGCAACCCTTCTATCAACCCCTACCGCCGCACGTAACAACCAGCTAGCGCGGGAATGCCCGTGCCGTCCAACTACAATTGCCGAGCACGACAGGCAAGGAAGGCAGCAGCAGCCGTGGAGGAGAAAATGAATGACGACACCGTCGCCCTCCCTGTAGTCTCGGGAGGTCACCCGAAGAGAGAGGTGCCGCGGGAGAGCTACGGGGTATTATTGAGGAGAATAGACTATTGGAGAGGGAAGACCGCGGTGGATCTGGAAGGGTTCTCTCACTCTTCGAAAGTCTTCAACTTCTCTGATTGCCGAGAATAATACGTGTAAACAATTCACAAACAAATAAAATACCAAATGGTAAGAGTTCATCATGCGACGTTCCACACCAGGGAGAATGGGGAAGAGACGCCCCACCATCGGGTGAGGTGCCACCGGATTAAGTGGTGGGTGGCACTTACCGCGCTCTTGCACGCTGGCTTAGAGACCTAGATCGGGAACAAAATCGTCCACATAAGTACATCTTTGATTCCCTGATTGGAACGAGGGCAAGACTCAACAAGACACTCGGTGCGAGCATAGCTTGGGAGAATGTGGCAGAGTTGGAAGAATTATCCTCCACAACGACCTCTTTCACGGGGAGGTGCGATTACTACTGCTAGTGGAGATTTCGAACCGAGAACGCGTGTGCCTCATTATTCTTGCCGTCCACACATTTTGGTGATCGTAGCATTTTTACAAAATCTACACCACTCTACCTTAAGCTAATTTTCACACTCACACTCGATCTTGTACCTCGTAAATAAGAACAATAATTATTTCCCTACCAATAACAGAGCCTTTGAAAAATGCTAATGTTCGGTGCAGCTTTTTTCTATCAAAACACCGCGGCATCTCTCCTAAAACGGAACTGAAAGATGCGGCAGGCATTATGTTTTAAACATTTAAGAACAATCAAGGACCCATAATTTAAGGAGAACCTATCTTTATCCCTTAGCGGAAAAATTACAATTAGAAATATAAGAATCCGTCGGGATATTTTCCCTCTCGATGACTACAGGAAGGCGCAATACTTTGAGGTAGAGCCGCTTAACAAGATGATATACTATACGAGTGAAACGCCGCAGCGGACATGCGACGTTGTCACGTAAAATTCGGTCGTGTAATGCTCAATTGCCGGAAAATATTCAGTTGATGATGAACTAAGGCGGATATTTCGGACTTGTGATCACGATCGATGCCATTACATCATAAAATCGATATCAACAAAAGAGAGGAGAGGGCATCGGTGAACCGACGGCACACCGCGATGCGAATTCAATTAAATACGACATGAATTCACCCTATAACATTGAAAGGAAATTATATCGATACTGCTGCCATACTTGCGTTCATCAAACAGCCTGGCGAATTGTCGATGTTCATAATCTAACACTTATACCTCCATAAATCTGGCACAATTTCCCAAGCACGGACTGAGATTTACTTCACCTCGCGACAGCACAAAAAAGTTCATATCGTGCCGGTCGGTACAGATAAATGAATGATTGCAGTGAGAGGTCGTGAATGAAGGTCGTTTTGCTTCTGCAGGAATTGTGTGTTGGTAAGCACGTGCATACGCCAATATCTAATATATTTCTTAAATGCACGCAGAAATCAACACTCCACACATTAATTTCATTTAGAAAATAAGGTTTTGGACTAGGGAGCTCAATAGTTTTTCATTGTGCATCTCTAAAGGAAAATCTCAAATGTCAAACTTGAATTTCAATTTCAAATACTCCATCTACCTGAACCAAGAAGACACCTTAGCTGAAGTCATGACTTTGAAGGAATGAAAAAGTCGACCAGAAATAAGTGAGTTTCGATTCAGAGAAAGAAAACGAGTGTTCATGTAAAAAGAGCTGCGGCCGAAGAAGAGTATGGGAAAATTAGTCGACGGCACAGCTCACGCATGGTAAAACGGTTCCGATTCAAGGTTGAAGGAGCTACTGAACAAAGTGTTTGTAGGCCAAGATATAAATCACTCGAGCAGCTGACTCGACTGACTACTTTTTGTAGCATTACATGACGAAAGAGACTACAGAACACAGGAAAGGTAAATTCAGGCCCTTAGCGCCTGAACTTGACAAAAAAAATCACAAATGCGTAACAGCATCAAAGCTAGAAAGCAGAGTTTCCGAGTATTTAGCATACACCCGTAAAAATTGGCCGGAACACTTGACTGAATTATTACTGTTAGATAGGAGTCAAAAGATTTTTCGCGGTCTATCTTTGAGAATTCAGGAAGAAGCTGTGCAATGCTCACTGCAACCTTTATCGAATGTATATACTTTACACTTTCACGCTCTGCTTCGCGGAATTGTTTGATGCCCATATCAAATGAGTTTGTTACAAACTCATTTGATTTATCGAATGTATTTGCTAATTACTTTCTTTCATTTCAAAAATTAATTCCTCCGCTAAAACTTTGGTCAATTTCTCGACTTTTCCAGTTCCGTAAGGATTTAGCAGGTAGTGTCGAGTGCGTCAATAGTTCTTAAGCTTGGATGGCTAAATATATCTCGTGCCTCGCCTCTATTTAAAATTACAATCCTACAACTTGGAAGGGAGATTCGGCACGGTAACATTTGGAGAATAAATGGAGCATAATCCCCACCAAGTTGCCTGAGGTCTGTTAAAAAAATAGAACCTAGTTCAAAACTCGAAAAACCTAACCGCTTGAATAATTGGACACGCCTTCGCACTCCCGAGTGCGTAAAACCCTCCGAGGACTGCCCCACTCCCTTCTGACCCCTCGGCAAATCGCCCTGGGCACAATTCAAGCAACGGGCGAGTACGTGGACTCGGAAGACGTCAGGCAACGGAACTCGGGAAACGTGGAAATTAAGGCCGTGTCACGCCGGCCAAGTCTCCGTACAACTCGAAGGTGGGATTTCATTGAAACCGTGTGTGAATCGTACGAGAGATTGTGCGGGATTGGAAGATTGGATCGACACTTTTATTTTTCCTAGCGCAAGTTGCATGAAACTTAGAATCAGAGACGAGCATAATGTGGCTATTAATAACATTACGGCGTTGCGGGGCGAAATTGAAGCATGGGACAGTGTGCGGCTGTACTAGACAAATATATCTGCCAAAATTGGAGCAGGGATGAATACGCGACTGAAATTTCGTTCCCCCAAAGTGAGCGAAATAACTTCAACTTTATAACGGCATTGAAAATTTTTGTTGCAGTATTAACGCTATTTTCTCCGTGTTGCACAATAGCGCGAGAGAAAAGGTCGGATCCAAGGATAGGGGGCGGGGGGGGCGTGACTCTCCCCGTTTACGTTATATTTTTGGCTTTCATAAAATTCATAGTTAATATTACATATATTCCCTCCCACCATTTGATTTTCAACTTCATTTATATAAAAAGAAAATAAAATTCTTTTTTTTTCGTAATGAAAATGACCTCCCGCTCCGTTTAAGAGGTTTTTTTTAGATCCACCACTGACATAACTACGCCACAAGATAAGCTGGGTACGAGTCTGATCGAATGCTTTCTCGAAAGAGATGTTTTATATGGGAAAAAGGGGCCGTGTCCCCACGCCTTTAGTCTTTTAAACTTGGGCGGGCTGGTGTGGCGGAGGCGCGTCCCTTGTGATTACAAACAGCTCCAAGCGTAATGCCTGGAAATTATATTTTTTTAAACTAACCCTCCTATTCCACACCAAAACTTGGCGGGCGGGACGTGGACTGGGAGCTGAGATTTCGCCGCACCCCACCTCTTGGATCGTGGAGTTTCGATGTGTGCGCTTTCAATCCACCGGTGCGCGTACGTGCGTACAGTGCGCGGAGACGGGGAGAGTCGAGAATGAAGACGAGGGTTCAGAGAAGAGAGGGGAGGGGAGCTGGATGCGCGCGAGGATAAGTAACGGTGAGTGACCCACCAAAAGGTTCAGGCCTCCTCGGACCATCATCGCTCCGCTCAGACCGAGCGGGAGGGAGGCGGGGATGCAAGGGCCATCATCGGGAAGGGAGAGAAGAACGGTTTAAAATCGCCAATGGGTCACGCTCATCACGCGAGAGTGGTGGATAATAAACTTAACCTTCTGGACTATTACCACTCGGCATTCCGAGACAATCGCCAATTCCCAATCTCACCACAAGGCACTCAGATACTAGTTGGCATCAAAATTAATGAACGAATTTGAGCCATTGGTATAAATTTTATTGAAGACAATTTCCAAAGCAACATAATTATTTAAAAAAAGAAAAAACTCTAATAGTGTTGTTTTTTCTAACTTTAACCATCACATTGACCATAAAAATGTTCTTCAGTATACATGATACCGAGGTCCAAAACTTCAAGAAGGAATTTCTCAGGGGTTACCAGTCAGTTAGCAGAAAACGCCAATTTCCACGAATTGCGATATTCTTTCCAGAACCCAGAAATTAGGAGACCTAAATAAAAGGAAAAATCGAGTGCGCAGAGGTTTAATACGATCGAGCAAAATGATGTTTTGGTGAGGGAACTGGTGCTCTTGAGCACTGAAATTTTCAAGAGAGCTGGTGTTACAAAGATATGTGTCATATCTGGGAATTGGAATGATCCTGAAGAGAAGCAGATGATCAAGGTCAAGAACACAGTGTCTCATACCAAAGAAAAAATTCCGGCGAAATTGATCGTAAGTAAATCAAACAGCATGA
The DNA here is from genome assembly GCF_022747635.1 of Hetaerina americana. Taxonomy (NCBI): domain Eukaryota; kingdom Metazoa; phylum Arthropoda; class Insecta; order Odonata; family Calopterygidae; genus Hetaerina; species Hetaerina americana. The sequence continues at coordinate 70,704,498 of NW_027286763.1, forward strand.
ACTGTCTCAGAGCTGAAGAGATGGTCTATGAAAACTCCAACACTATGGCTTAGAGGTATATCATAGAGCTCAAGAAAATTCTGATACGCTTATGGTCTAGATTGCGATGGGTGTCACGGAATTTTGGATCCATTCTGGGCCCGAGACACAGGCCAGTGAGGGTTGCCACTCCCAAACGAAATTTTGAAATCAAATTGTTCTGTAGCCCGCGAACATAATTCTTGTAAGGGTGGAGTCCGTGACAATATCCCTGAAGACTTTTCCGTTGCCATATTACTCTGAGGAAAGGCCGCTTATGGAAATGGAAAATAAACAAAAATGGGACGATTTTTGTACGGAGATAGCAGGGAAACAAGACCGTTCCATGGAATTATGCCATGGATTCAATTTTTCTGAATCATTCAAGCTCTGCGTGGATCTAAATTGTACTTACCACAGGTGATATTAGACCGCAATCGTGGGTTACGTATTGGCATGCGAGTAAAGATATAGAAATATAATTTGATTTAAAATATGGTCTCAAACATTTTTTTGCTTTCCGTTTGCAAGATTGAAAACAGTTCATTTATATTAACGGCATTTTCCACGAATTTGTATTTCTGCTAATCTACTCTTGTCGACTGTTGCTATCGTCCACGTCTCTAAGTTGTAATAAACACCCCACTATTTGCATGTCAAAGACTTTCATTGTTTTCTAATGTCCAAGGCTTTTTCTAGTGCTATTTGACGTTAGAAAGTTAAAATATACCAAATAAACATAAATCATACAATGTGTGTCAAGAATTAAATTGATTTTTTGTTGTGCTTTGACAGTATGAAATTACGTGTTTAATATCATGATGGACTTCCTAAAACGCAAGGAAAAGTGGATGGAAGAAATTTTGAAAGGTAGAGAAACATTGGAAGTGGTAATATATTGAGCGTCGTGATAGAAAGGAGAACGTTAGGTAGACGGGTAGAGGAAGGAAGATTTAGATAGTATGAAGGTATGCTTAAGTTATGAAGAAGTGAAGAAGGAAATGAGGAAAGCCATAATATGCCAAAGAAAGAGGAAATTATCATGATTCTAAAAAAGTAAATAGTCGTTTGAAATTGTCCCACCGTAAAATAGGTAAAATACAGGGTTCGTCCGGAAAATAAGTGTACTGACTCCTGGGCTGGGCGCGCCGTTCCAGGCGCGCCCAGCACCGCTCTGACGGGCTGCGATTGGAGGGGGGTATGTTGGCAAGCGACGCTGAAAAAGGCAGTCGGCTCTGAGCAGTGGTGTAGTGAGGAGCTCTGTTAACGCGAACCTCCACGCTTCGACCCACGTCACGGAACGCGATGCCGAAGTTTTTGGAGCAGCGATATTCCATCAAATTTGCGGTAAAGCTTGGGAAATCGTCTACCGAAACTGTCGGTATGATTAGCCAGGCTTACGGGGAGTCAGCCATGTCCAGAAACATGATCTTTCGGTGGCACAAGATGTTCGTGGAGGGCAGAGAAGAGGTCGACGACGAGTCTTCGAGAGGTTCCCGATGATGCCTTCGCGGGAGCGTTCCAGGAATGGGAACGCCGCTGGAACAAGTGTATCGACTCACAAGGGTCCTATTTTGAGGAATATTAGCTTAAGATATGTAAAAGTGTAATAAATTTTTTTTCCTGAGCTCAGTACACTTATTTCCAAACGAACCCTGTACCTCTAATGAATGGTTTAATATCATAATGTGAATATCATATGAAGTTCACGGGTGAAGACATGGATGCGGAGTGATAATTTGTGGAGATGTTTGATTTTTCGTCTTTCATCCAGGACTATATCAACCTAGCAATCATGCTAATCATGATCATGTGCCAATTGCACAGGCCGCTCATACCTTTAAGTCCAATCCGAATGGTATCAGAATGAGAGGGTCCTGGATGTTTCCTGGCTCGACGAATTTTAAGCTTCCTCGGAAACCAGAAGGTATTTTAAGTCTCGCTCCCGGTGATTTTTTTCTGAAGCAATCCGTCAAGTAAAGTAAGAAAAGGGAGCAGAACAAAGGCTCTTATGAAGGGCGTAGGAGTACAAAAAAGACATCGAAAGACCCGTCGGCTCGTGAGCTGCTGCATTTCACGGGGAGAATGGGATTGGAAGACTATTTTTATCCCCGAATCCAAAGTGGAAAAAAATTTTCTCCATCACTTGCCTTTATTTAAATTATATTGCACTGACCAAGCCCAAAACAAAAGGCGATAACAAGAAATGGAACATGGAGATCCAGAACGGAATCCGTGATGAAACGGTACCTTTTCAAGATCCATGGAAAGTTTTACGACCCCTGACAAACGATAAAAATCTAACTTCCGAAACAGCTATCCACTTGTTCCGCCTACACCATTCTCGACACGAATTTTCGAGACCCAAATAGTTTCGAGACCCACCCAACAATGAACTTTTATTGCAACTTCAAGTGTTAACGGCATGCATGATTTAAGCAGGTCACCGCGACAATATGTTGAAAACCCTCCCATAGAAAAAGAATATGTAAAGCATATTTTTAACACTTCCAATTAAGTGGAGTGGAAAAACAAATTCCTTAGCATAGGCTACACTTGAAATGGACAGGAAATTTCACTTAATCGCGCATAGTTTAGAGGGTGACGACTATTAATGAAAGTCTTTAATTAAGAATAATAAAAATGGAATGAGTATTTATCACTAAGGGCCGTATAAACGACTGAAACAAAATTAGTACCAATTTCTTCAAATTTTACGAGCTTGGTTTTCGTGTCTGCCTCAAAAATTGTTTAGTTTCTACTTTTACGATTCGAAACTCATTTTACATACTGAATAACTTACCAAACCGTTCAGAAGTCCAAAAAATTATCTACATTATATCCCATATACGGTAATAGTGGTTAGAGAATTAAAATTTCCAGGGAATATGAAACAGGTTTGTCAAACATTGTCATTCTATGCATGACTACCAAATGTACCACCGACAATACCCGTCAGCGGGCTAAATATTTATATTTCATTATTGTGAATTGTATTAGGAAAGAATTGGTACAAAAGGTCAGTATACGAGCATACTCGTATTCATCTTTTTTTTGGATTCATTCAGGAGGTGGTAGTGCAGTGGGTGTACCGCGGGGCTTGGGTTCGATTGTCGGGGACGCATCTGAGAACTCACAGCTTCACGCAACACTGCGTATAAGGAACTAGTCCCCTTACCTTGATGTGTCACACGGCATTGATCTTAGTACACACTGACCTTTACCCTCACCTATCAATTCCGGTTGATAACTTTCTAAAAATATGTATGCATATTGAGTGGCATCATAACAATAAATTCAGCGGAAAAATTAATTTTCTCTACTTACATGTAAGTTTAACTAGTATGCTTAGTCTACTACTTAGGCTACTACGCTAAGTCACAACTCATGATTCCACAAAAAATTCTTTTATTTTAATATACATCCTAGAAGGTATACCAAAACACGAGAAAGTCCATGGCCTCCGCACGCTAAACGGAAGGCAAATTATCTTGAATGCGACGAATGGAGGAAAGTTTTCACGGTCGACTTATTCTGACTGCGTCTTCAAGAGCGAAAAATGACGGGGAAAAGTTTCGGAAATCCTCAACCAAATGGACAGTCAGTTGGAAAACGCGGAATGTATAATCAACCCTATTGATCAACGCCTGCATGGGTTTCACCAGAGACGCGGCCGCGGAGGACCTCCACCAGATTAACGGGCACGGGACTCAAGATCCGACCGTCAGCTACGACCAAGAAAGAATAGTTCGGTGGAACCCTAGGAAAAAATAATCATATCTCTTACACCTCCCCTCCTTGCCCCCTCCAGTCCCCCAGATGGCGCCCCCACCATCACACCTCGGCGCCGAAGCGCAAATGTCCCTCTTCCTTCGCTCAAATATTTCCCGCCAACAGCCCAGAGGTCAAATAGGCCGCTCTCATCAACCGCCAAAAACATTTCCCGCGCGCGGAAAAACTCGTGTGAGTCACCCGCTCACCTCACAGATCCGAAATATTCCTCCGAGATGGGAGAGGAGGGAAAGAGGGAATGAGAGAGAGAGGTAGAAAGAGAAAACATTCCCGAACGCCCGCACGAGCCCACATTCGTTTTTTTCTCTCTCATCCCATCGCTAGTAAACGGAACGGGGTAAAGGTAGACGCGGTGCTGGGGTGTGAGTTGGAAGTGGAGGAGGGGGTGAGAACGGTGACGGAGTGAATGGAGGGGTGATTGGGAGTCTGCAGGTGTATCCGCGTTCTCCGAGATCGCCCGGGGGGTATCGCCCGTTTGGCAGATGAGAGAGTAAGTGGGTTGGAGAGGGGATTCAGGGGAGTAGTGGCGGAGGAGGTATGTAAGGAGGGGGGGTCCACGGAGTTGAAAAGGAGTTGAGAGAGGGAAAGGTCACGGGTATGCACGGACACAGCGCATACAACGCCCCAGCCGCCTCCTCGCCCCCTACCGCCGCCACTCCTCCTTCCTTCCCGCCCCTTCGTCTTCCACAGCCTCTTTCCCCCTCCGGTGGAGCGGTTCTCCCCGAGTCGCCCCGCCCTCTCTCAACGGCGACCCAGTGGGCACAGACTCTCTCTGGGTCAACACCAGCCGGCTCCTCCGGAGAAGACGCCTCCGTGGGCTTTTGGTACTTTTTTAACGGGATGTCTTTATTTTTTTTAGTGTGGCCAATCGAAGGGACGATTTGGAGTCCACAATGCTTAAAGCTGCGCCGAAATATTTGATCTACTGACTGAGTGCACAGGGGAAATAAGTTAACCTCGCATAACCCAGGAGATAAGTTTATAGTACAAGTAATTTGATGAATCAACTTAAATTAAATTGAACAATGATCTGAAATGAAGACCTATGAGGGAAATTCCACTTATTTTCATGTAATTCCGAATTAAGGTTGCGCGAGAGTAATTTTGTGGGTTTCGTAAATACAGCAAGGTCAGCAATGTTGCGAATTGGGCAGAGTTTACATTGACTGGTTGGAGGATTCCGGGTTCATATCTGGTTGGTGTCTCACACTTCAAAGTGAAAAATCAAAGTGGTGGTTGTGGTCCTGATCTCAACAAAGCAACCACCGAGATGATTATTAACATTTTTCAAGGTCATTAATCAAAAGTATTGTACCATCTGACAATATCAATGAATAATTTTCTTTTCGGCGATATTTCACGCCAGAAAAATATCAGACCAAAAATATAACACAGATGGCGTTACAGTTGAATAGGCACAACGCTCAGGTACTAACTACCCCGGGTTAAAATCCGGGTAATTCCACCGGGCACCCCTTAATTAACTGGAGCCGAGTGGTTTTCTGGATCCCATAACACTCGAAAAACTACAGTGGGCAATGGGAAAGAAATTGGATCCACTAATTTGCGTCCATTACAATCAGTAGCGGCAAAGCAAGGGCTTACCATCAGGTGTAGAAACTAGTAAGCCACATATGAAACCGGTCTTCAGGTTGAAAATTGTGGTTTGGGCAAGCAATGATTGTTAGTGTGCTCTCAAATCACTACTCAATTTAATTTATTAATTAAAAAAATAACTCTTAGCCTAGTGGGTATGGCGTTTAGTTATTAACTGCGGGGTCCCACGATGTGGTTTTCTTATGGTCTTGGAACCCCTTCAATAGTCCTGAGTACATTATACACACACTACGCAACTGCTGACGCATTTTGTCAGCGTATAAGTTATAACTCACATAAACGCATCGACTCCTCAACTCTCGTAGAAGGGGCGCGACTGATAGTGCAGACGCGCGACAGATAGTGCTTCGTTGCCTGGTCAGGAATTTAGGCAATTAATGACATCGTGTCATAGATGTTAAATGCAGGAATTAATTGGCACGTCGTTGAAGCATTTTTAGGTAAGTGCAATTTCTCTCACTCTTCAGATTCGATACGGTAGAAATAAAAATATTAATAACAACTTCCAATGCATTAGAAAAGCCCGCCACCATTTGAATTAATATTTCCAACTCGGGACACCAAGTTATATTTTGAGCACACAAAATTTTGTTCGCTTGGCTGAGAGAGCTGTGTGTCAAACGCTGACGCTTATCAAGTTTTTAAACAAATTTTCAATGATAATCTACGTTAATGACAAAACATAATTACCGATAAGAGGCATTTAGCCTTAAAATTATAATAAAAGATAACGGATGGTTTTCTAGCATATCCTCTCTCCCCACCGCAATCAAATCTTGGATAAATGCCCGTTCCCATTTGAGAATGTCATCAAATTCTAATTTATGGAGTCAACATCTCGATTGGTGCTGGGGAAGCTGTAGTCGTGAGTCGCACACAAATGAGCTACCGCCCGCTGAATTCCGTTCAGCCTCCCATTGACAGTGTGGGAGCATTGGAAACCAAGTGATCTCGATACTACGGCTATGTTGCAAGAGTAATCCTCTCGATTCCGCGAGTGAAACCACCACCGTACCAAGCCTCTCCTAATGCTTCCAACGTCCGCCTATAGCTGAAAGGTTAAAAATGAAACCGAACAGCTAACCCGAGCCGATTGACGGGCGCGAGAGATCCTTTGTTCGTCCATAGACCTTTCTTATCTTTGATATATTTTCTTATGACGCAATTGCCAGGATTTTTTGGCACATGAACCCTTTCTTAGCCATCGGATATTTTCATTCTTCTCCCCTACATATAGATTTAGAAAACGAGTGCGTAACCGTTACAAATTAATACTTCTAAAAATGTTTAATACTTGAAAAATACATCTTCAGGTGTGAGTTTCATTAAAAATATGAACTTCAATTGAGAAGTTTGAATTATATATTCATTAAATTAGCCATTAATAACTCATTCACTACGAGAAAACTAAAAAGTGGATCCTACGAAGTTTAATAAACAGCATCGCCAGCATGTGACATTCAATGTTTCCTTTATACTTTTTTGTTGTAGCGTTCACGTTAGATGATAACAGAATAACCCCATCGGAAATAGGATCATCCTCAATGCAACAATTTCAGAGTGTAAAAATCATTCGCCTTGACTGGGATTCGAACCCAGATCCCTCAATATCCGGTCGAGTGCTTCAGCCAGTTAAGCTATCGAGGCGTCCTCTTAAACTCTGAAGTTTTGGGGCTTTCTTTGGAATTTGCCAAGGATCATCCTCGCCAAACTATTGATTTTTATTGTTTTACACCCACTTATTAATAATTAAATATCGAGGCTGGATTTATGCAATAAAATGTCTTATTTGCCAGCAAGTGAACATGCACTTTTTTGCACAAGAACAGATGGACAGTGAAAATAATCAATCTTTCTGTTATCGACGACCTCGAACAAAGTATACAGGCTTAGTAGCAGGTCAGAAAATTAGAAGTGGAAACCTTGAAAACAGTTTGTCCTTGATAACTATACTAGATTAGCAAATGAGTCGATCGCGTACATATCTCAATTTGCGTCTTTCGCACATCCCGTGAAAACTATATGAAAATAATTATTATATGGAAGTTATTCATGCCATCGTGCTAAATAATAAAATCCGTGGAGTCATTTCAATGAAATTTACATTAAAACCTATGTATTGGCTGGGTCATTTTATTATTTAGGAGGAAAAAATACTGAGCTATAGATTTATCTTAACACCAGCTTGATGGCCAAGTGACGCAGAGATTTTGTGAACTCGAACCCCATTGATACGCAAATACCTCTATATATAATTTGTTTCTTAACAACACTGGCAAACTTCTAAGTCATGCCAGGAGATACAATTTGTTTAGAAAATTTCCTCTGGTTAATTATTCCGCATCGTGCGGTTTATTTATTACTAAAATGTACACAAACTAGAATAATTACTAATAAATTTCTGATTTATATGTATCGTGTAGAATGCGGACGCTGCTTCTGAGTAAACTAAACCTTTTGATCACTGGCACGCCAACGAGTGTCGTATATCGCAGCAACGTAGCGTTTGAGTTGTTCAACCGCCTCAGTAATGTGGTTGGTATTTATTCGCACAAGGCGGCTGCACACATATTGCGTAACACAAACTTGAGCCATTTGATGATCAAAATTCAGCGTTTTCCAAAGAATTAGAAATCATACCCTGCATGATAAATATGGATCGGTATTGGAACGGCAATTGTTAGTTTATTTTAAAAGCTCATGCAGCCCTATATCCTTTAGTTGAAAAGTGACGTTAGGGCCGATACTCTGTTGTCAGATCGCTGGACTTCGTTCTTTTTTTGCTTTAGCACACCTTAAGAGCGTTTAAATGGACGGAGAGAAAAACCAAGGATGAAGTTCTAGGCATTGCACGGGAAGGGTTGCTTTATTTGCCGGGAGAAATTCGAATATGACCGAAGAAGCTGATGAAAGAGATACTTAAATAGGTAATGGGATGTTGAAGACGGAATGGAGGGGAGAAATCCGGGAAAGTAAGGCGGAGAGAGGAAAAGAATAGGCATTTGGTACGGATTTAAGGGAGGTAGAAAGTATGTGGAGCTAAATAATGATTTTTTTAAATATTCAATATTCGGTCTAAGGAATTTTTATGTCATGTTAGTTAGGCCTTAGGAGTACTGTACAGTTTAGCCATACAGTACTCCTAAGCCTCGGGATCCACCAAATAACTACCCTAAGCTGGTTAACTATTACAATAAAAATGATAAGTAAGAGTTGAAAAACCCGAGGAAATTGGCATTTGAAGTTGATAATCAGCTTCTTGAAGGGAAGCCATCTCTTCTAATAGTCCTTCGTCCCATTCGACTTACGGAAAACGAATTATAGTATACCACCATATACTTTTCGCTCCCAAGTTGAGGATAATGATAGACATTTTATCATATCGTTGTTTTCTCCACAGAGAGAAAGAGAGAGCTGTCACAGGACTTAGATGTCAAACTTTCCTACTGTCGAAGTGGGCGAGAGAAAACGATAAGGAGGCTAAGACAGGGAAATTCGGCATCGGAAAAATCCAGCTCGACTTCACTCCCAGGCTACGGCCTAAAGAAAATAGAATAACGCTGCCACTCACGAAAATGTAACATGCATATTTTCGAACCCAGATGATTTCCAGAATACGTCCTAGAAGCTCGTCGGTTCAATTAAGAAACGCCCTTGAGTAAAGTGCCCCTGAACTAACCGCGGTGACGACCCATCCACGGGACGCGACTATGTGCATACAACGGCAATCCCATGGCCACCGCGTCCGAGTGTGCACCAATTTAATCACGTAAAAACTCATTCCCAGACTGCGACCCCAACATCTTCGCCGCTAGCATTCCCAAGTCAGCGACGGATTTGATTGCTTGTGAACTTTTTCCGGTCGGTTTGGGTCTGTTTAACGGACTGGCAGTCAAAGGGTTTTTCAGAGCGGAGATTCGGCCTTTTGGTCGGAGAGTCCGCCAGATTCCTTTGGCTGACATAATATTTTTATGGCGAATTGCTGGGCACGCTCACTGGAGCTCGGCTTTTACCAAACAAAACGCGAACGAATCAAAATGATAGATTCGGATGAAAATCAAAATTAAAAAGCCATTATTTCACACTGATTACTTCTCACACAAACCTACCGCGAAAATTTGTGAACCAGCCCGCAAATATTTATTCTGGACTAGACCGATTTCGAGAGAAAATCGCTAATTTTTCTCATAAAAATGAATGAACGACGAGAAAAAGGCCCATGATTCGTTGAGTACCAAGCATGTCGAGTTTTTCAACGGAAGAAGACTATGCACAAGACTACACCAAATAGAAACGCATTCTTTTTTTTCGTTTCGTTCAATCCAAACTCAGCAATGCATCCGTACTTGTACGTTAGCCATACGAGTAGTTTTGAAACCAGTTTCCCCGTAATTACCACTCGAAGGATTAGCGTCCTCCAGTTCGCCCTTTGCCTTTTCTTCTTATGAAGGAGAGCCTAACGCTTAGCAAATGAATTCTATTTTCTCCGGAGAGTAGTGCCCTCCATTCTGAATTGCCTTAATTATCGGATGCTTCTGAATCACGTCGATTTTATAAAATGTTGTCCAAATCGCCTATTACGCGATTTCTTGTCCTGTTGAAGTCGAATAGCCAACCGAACGCTAACGGCGCATTGCCTGACCGATCGCCTCACACCTAAACTGAGGGTCAGTAATCATAATTTGTGGCCCATCGGATAAAAATCTCCCCTATTATTTCAAGAACAAGTTATGTTTCTTCCTTGCATTGCTTTTGGAAACGAAATTTAATTATATTTTGCACAGCCAAATATTATCACAGATCAATATCATACCGAACCCTCCGTATCTACATCGTTCATCCTGAAGTTTTGATACCATATTGCACCGAAATAACCAAAAAAATACTTTTTTAAAGTGAATTATTAATACCTACACCACAAGTATTTCGTTATGCAAATTAATATTAACTGAATCCACGCAAGGGGAACACTTTCCTTTGTTACGCGCACAATATTTCGAAGGCTAAAATAATTCTCCTGTACCCCAGCATTTATTCCAATATCCTAGATTCAGAAAAAGAGAAAAGCCATTCCATCCAGAAGGTCTTTTTCACATAGGCGGAAAAGGTGACCAGAAGAAAATCAGGAATGTCTTTACATTTTGATTTCTCACAGTTTGAAGGAAAAAAGTCAAATGATACCTACGTGACTGGTACGAAAATTAATATCTTACTTCCGTGTCGCACGCTAAAAAATATTTCGCACCGTACGTCGATACTAATTTCCTCCCCATCTTAAACGTCCTATAGCATGCTGTTTATTATTTTATAGGTAATAATGTCTTCCGTAAAATAGAAGAACGAAAACACTATGGTGAGTTAAGCGAAAAAATTGCGCTCTTTATACCGCGAAGAATACGTGTAAAACGCTCACGGAAATCCAAATGTGGGTATTATTTTATTACGGCAATTAAAATGGCAGTCATTTTACGATGTTTTCATTTTAAACATTATTTTGGCACAAAATGTCGAGATATTTGTTATATTCTTCAATTTTTCAATAATTTAGTTAGGAATACAAATAAATACACAATTTATCAAGTATTCGGTACAACAATATCTGATCCATAAATTTCACATGATATTGAATCCATTGTCATTAAATTTCGCACCACGCGGCCTCCGGTATCAGATCGGTATTCACGGTTGAATATTCCATTTCCTTCAATACTGCTGTATAAATATGCACTCGTTTTTATGGTGTATAATGTCTTCGTAAATCCAAAACAAGCTGATCAGGGCCAATTTTCATTATACGAGGGTCATCCGGAAAGTAGTACCCGTTCGTGAAATAAAGACACAAAAGTAAATATTAACAAACATAAAAAATTTTATTTGAAAGAGGATACTTTAAACTACTTCTCAACATAATCTCCAAGCAAATTAAGGCATTTGTCATAACGAGTGACAAGTTTCTGTATTCCTGCTGCATAGTCCTTCGCCGCCAGCTCATTGAGATACGCGAGGGACCCATCTTGCACAAATTTTTGCATAATGCAGATGGTGTTTAACAATTTCATGAACAATTGTTCGAGAAACATTGGGAAAATGCTCACAGATGTCATCAATTGTGACGCGCCGATCGTTCCTCACGAATTCGTCAACTGAGCTCACCAGTTGGTCTGTAATGACAGACGGTCTCTCCGAACGCTCATCGTCGTGTGTGTTCCCCCTCCCCATGTTGAAGTTGCGACACCACCGCCGAACAGACGACTCGTCCATTACATTGTCTCCATACACCTCCTTTAATTGGCGATGAATATCACATGGGCGAACGTTTCTTGCATTGAGGAATTTAATCACTGCCCTCACTTCACAACTGGCGGCGTTCTCAATTTTTTTAAACATTGTAAACAATCACAGAAACAACACAGGCAATGCTAGCGTCACGCAACTTGGCTCAGAGAAGGCAGACAAGCCACTGAAGCTATCTGACCTCGTCCAGCGGCTACTCGCGTCGTCAGCACTTCATGCGGCACGAACGGGTACTACTTTCCGGATGACCCTCGTACATACTTGAAAAGCGCCAACTTTCATCTTGACAATGTATAGATCGAGAAGATCCCACATAGACGAGCACTGGGACCCGCTTCTCAAAGCTTAAGTTTACAACTCCTCGTAATTTGCAGGTACGAACTCTGATAATTACAATAAATAAAGCAGCACTTGCTGCTAGCTTTAATATAACAAAGTGCGAATTTCAATTTTTTAAATATAACCTTTAAGACTTATAAATCGACTTGAAGTTAAGAAAAATGGGTCGCTAGCGTCGGACCTCAATAGGAGGGCCAACTGATACTGAACTTCGAGCGATGTCGATGGGGAGACACGTGACTTGGGCCCACGCGATGATGCTCGAGTGCATTACCACTCCCCGCGACGGCAGCTCGGTTCCTGGCATCGGTCACCGCACGTGTGATGATGAGTTCAAGAATACCACCCAAGGCCCCAGCGAGCAATGTTCCTTTCACTCATTGCAAGGACTCGGGGCTTATCGTCCCTCCCTCTCCAGCCCTCATGCCTCCGCGTTGAACATTCCGGACGCCTGAGCCACGTCCCCGCTGCCACTTGTACACTCCGGCAAATCCCGAAAACGGGGCTCGCTCGGCGATTTCTCCCTTCGAGGGTGATGAGAAGAGAGAGCAAGCAAAAAGCCCCGCGCGCCTTATGTTAAAGCGCTGGAATGGAACGAAATATCCGAGGGAGGAAGGGAGAAGAACAAGATCCCACTGTTTTTTTTTTCGGCGATCCAAACTCTCCGTTACCATTACATAAGGTTTCCATGTTCGGCCCAAATATTTCCGGGATCGAAGGAAAGCCAACGAGGAGTATAAGAAGAATAAGATTCTGATAAATAAGAAACAAGAAACACCACGGGCACGAGCAATATACTTCTCTATCTGATTCCCGCTTCTCGAGAATCGCCATTCCGAGGATACGTACTCTTTGGGGGATAAAACAATTCTTATTTCCGCCTCCGCCTTCCGCCTCGCAGATAATTGCCACCGTTCAATTTAGGTGGCGATTGCTCCCGGATTAATTCGAGGGTGTCAAGTCGCTTCATGTAATGATGAAAACGTTGCGAAAGATAGGTCTCTGGTAAGACACCAACTCGACTCTCATGAAAAAAAATGAAATCGTTCAATGGGTCACGGAAATGTAAAATTACCTCGCAAGTACGCTCGCCCAAATGTCCGTGGTCGATGGATCTAATAGCGATTAGGGGTAGACTCTAATCTATATCATGCACAGCAATCCGCTTCGTGGGCACGAAGGAAGGGGGGTGGGCACAAAAGCATTAAAATATTTTGCCTTAGGGATATAATAATTGGTTTCATGAAGTTTTCGTAAATGGAATAACAAAATACTTAGTAGGTACTCTTGGTGAATGGAAGTGCTCCCACCCTCGTAGGTACATGGACAATAACTGTCAAAACATAAAACACCCATAAACTTAGTTCATATTCTATGAATTTAATCGACTTTTTTGATTGCACTTTCCCATGGGCAGTCCAGACGTTGCACGAGCACGGACTAGCGTCCTGTTGGCTAATCTGGGTGAAATGTAGTTTGCCGTTGAATCAGGATGATGACTCCACTTTTTTGTCCCACGGACGCCTCTGGTGGATCGTGTGCCTCCGAGTCACTGATAAACCACATCATCAAGTTTCTCACGGACTTAACCTCTAAGAGTTCACAAATACCCAGGTCCAAGGCGGGACACGAACCCGCGACTCTTGTAGCAGGCGATGCATGTGTTTCCTTGGAGTTGTATCAATTGACCCAGACAACTTCTTATAAAAGTGTTATATATCACGATATCCACACACCCGGCAAGTCATCGATCCTCCGCCGTTACCATCGAATCACATTTTTTAAGAGGTGATGCCTCCTCTCTTAATTACTGAAGCCGATCTTTTCACGGTCGGTGTTAGAGAATTCACACACCAAGTACGGAAGTTTTCTTTGCCAGTAGAATAAAGCTCTGGCGCTGCCCATGATGTAATTACGCCTGGGCGCATTAGGTGGCGGAGAATTAGTCCACTGTGACGCGGGTTGGGGGGAGAAGGGTTTCGCTATCCTTCACGTCATGGTAGGGATGGCAAAAACAGTGTTCCCTGTCCTATTAACTGTACCTAACTTGGGAAGGCCACAGTGCAACAGATGTGACAATCATCCCGGAATCGAGGCAAGAGGTTACAATGCTTTAGTCATCAACCTGTTATGAAAATTTTACTCTCGGAGAATCTTTTTTTGGCTGGCTTAAATTGCGTTCGACGTTTGGCAGACTGGCCAGCATGGGCTTCCGTGCTCGAAACTATCCAGTGAGTTCTCATTCAATGATACCCAATCGAGCGAATCGTGCACTATGATTAGAAATTCCAGTCAAATTATTAAGATGGGAGATTACATTACGGAGCATTGACGTGCGGAGATTAAATTGGGTTCAACATGACGTAATTTTAAACGGAGGGCGACAGTTTGTGACGATGAGAAGAGGACTTTGGAAATAGCCAAAACTATCGCGACGTGGCCGCTCTCTTCAACCGGTTTTCTTGTGGTTTATAGTCCACCTAACGTGAACATTTGGGCTAGTTTTTTTCTCTTTGGACATTGTTTTCTTCACAGCGTTTAAAGGACCAAAGTCCGTGGCACTAGAGAATGGCGTCTCTAAGGTTGATTTCGGGTATGCGTTATTGTGAATCACGGTTAACAAAGGTGAAGGCGACTTCACGTGATGCAATGAAGTTCTAAGGTCCCCTCGTTTTTTATGACAAATCACTTATTTCAGAAAGTTGATAACTCCGTTACTTCCAACATTCTCTCACTGCAGACGAACACATTTTTCACAGTGTCAAAACTATGATTCAAAAAACCGTTGAGAACACTTCTATAGAGGTCCCTTTTGCCCACTGGAAACACCGGCTGGTCCGTGGCCGAGGCTTCTTGCCGTTCGTTGCCGTTCGGCCTTCTTTGAACTGCAGCACCTGCGACGGCACATTTTTCTCATCCATAAAACCATTACTACATGTCTCTCTCAACGGACGATATATTTCGATAAGAGTTCAACCAGGAAAACGGGGAAACGGCTGATAAGTAGCAGTCCTTGTCCATTAAACGATGACATTTTAAGCATGGGAAACAATGCTCACTATAGAGCCATATATAAGAACCCGAGCAGTCATCTTATGTTTTGCATTCAAATAGAGTGCTCGCGTAGTAAATCTAAACCACATCTCAATATCTACAGCCAGTCCCAAGGAAAAAATTGGGATACCTCAGAACTTAAAAGGAACCTAACAAATGGATAAATTTAGGCACCGTTAGATTAAGATCCGATTCTACCCTTTTGAAAGCCGTAAGTGAATTATCTTGAAAAACAGAATGAAATCCTGAAGAAAAACCTCAATAATTGTTTCCACTCCAGATACACTCAGTCTCTTATGAACCATTGAAAAGTTGAGAGACTTATTCATCGGTTCTCAATACAAGCTATACATTCTTTTAAGTCAAAAGTTAAATTAAGTAAGTAATTGAAGAAACTGTGTAAATACCATTACTCCTCTTCGGAACTAAATATTTTAATTTCGGATTAAAAAATTTAAATTTCGTAAAAATATTTTCTCATTTGAAAGGGATGGGTAGCAGAAGAATGAAGGCTTCTGTGCCCAGAATGCAGTCTCTGAAAATATTCCAAAACCCATATTGAATAAATGGAAAACTGAAACGACACCGTCACTGAACTAGTACCACTAAAATATCCAAACAACCTACTTGAGTTCCATCACGTGTCCGCGTTTTGAGGCTTTGATGGCACACAAGAGCTCTACGTAATTCCATGTTTTCGCTGAATTTGAATGAAATTACAACACACTCATCCCCTGGTTATGAATCACAAAATGCTTCCGGACCCGGATATAAGATTCTTTTTACGGAAAAGCGCCCTTCGCTTTCCGCCATAAATTGTCCTCGGCACTGATTTGCGGTTGCCATATTTTCACATGATTTGAGATACTTTTTTTCTGATCAAATCCTTTTTTCAGAACATTTTTAGTGACGTACGCAACAGGAAGTGGTGGCCGGAGAAAATAATGATCTGATGAGGTATTTTCCCGTTCGATGGCGTGGATAATGCGATAAAACCTAAAATGATTTATTAGCTGCATAATACGGCATAGTTTTGGGTTCCTTGTAATTTCACAGTCACGTCAGCTCAAAGCCAAAATCCTTTCTTACAAATTAGTTTCACTCAAAAAAAGGAAACTTCCTTAGTCACTTCTCTTTTAACCCCGATTCCGCCGGCGCTTTGGTTTATTTTCCCTTTCGTACGATTATACTGACTTGTGAGGATCGAAAATACCACCGCGACCTTACAAAAAGTGTTCATATTAATTGTAGGATCAAGTCGACAAAATAATGTTTCAACCATCTTTTTCACTCCTCAATAGTCGAGGAGCGAACGCTCAAAATATTAACGAATGAATTGAGAACACCCACCAACACAGAAATCAACACTTAGTTCACTAGTAGAAGGTCAACCTAAATTAGACCCAACGGCGTGGGACATTAACACATTAACAGGACATCGAGGAGGGATCTTTTCCGCTTCCTTCGGCGTTTCATCGGAAGATTATTATTACAATGGGTAATCTACCTATAAAATGCAGTATTTGGACGGAGACGGCCGAAGTAATGGAATTTAAGAGGAATAACGTTGGGCAAAGTATCCGTTTCAAAGAGCAGGGATTTTATGGCAAGGACCTTGCGTAAGTGTCAAAGAAACAGAAAGTAAAAACTTTGATATAAAGCTTAGTACTGTACGGCTCGGAAACTTGGTCGTTGAGACAATAGGATAAAGAGAGATTGGAGGATTTAAAGTCCTGGGTCGAGAGGGAAACGGAAAAAGTAAAATAGACCGAAGTAAAACAATGGAAGAAGTACAGGTACGAAAGGGGAACAGAGAGGATTTTTGGGAGACATTCAAAGCAGGTCAGATTGGCGATGGAATCTTGAAGACCATGAAATAGAAGGGAGAAAGCTAGGTAGACAAGGTTAGGGGAGGAAGAGAGTAAGCATGTTGGACGGAATGATAGGAATTAGACCGTACGCGGGATTGAAGAAGGGTGTCTTGCAGTGAGGGGGTCAGGTGGACACAACCTGACTAGGTTAGATTAAATAGATTGTTAGGTGAGGTTTAGAAATGTATTGGTGGTTACTCTGTCTATCCATCCAATTCCTACGATATCCGCTAGACTAACACAATAACCACGAAGATCTGAAAATCCGAAAAATCTCTCAGCTTGGGTGAAGTTGAAGGTGTCTTGAGGAGGCACCCGTGTTTGAATCCGGGCTCTCCGGTCAGTACGACAGAACACTCTACCCTCCATGCCGTCACTCCAGACATGAGGTCGTCAACGAAATAACCCTCGTATTTTTCCATGTCCCCCAACACGCGCCAAGGGATAATTGGGCGTGAAATCGTCGACTGCGTGGTATTCGCGCGCGAGGTTATTTTCAAGAAAATGAGATTTTCAAGGGCAGCGAGGCGGATTATTGTAGGGCGGGAATAAGTCCACAACCTCCCGGGACCAGAGGAGCGCGACCGCAGGACCACCAGCCGGAGGAGCAGGTGAGAGTGGAGGCAATCCAGCCGATGTCTGTCTGTCCGACCGAAACGGGCTGACCTTCTCGCCGGAGCAGGATGACACACCCCCGGGCAGGCGTCGGCCGCTCCCTCCCGTGGCCTCGCACATACTATAATTCCCCGCCCGCCAGTATCAACGGAACCGTGCGCTTCAGGATCAAGCAGGAATGGAAAACGCATAGCGTGCGAACATATTTCGAGATCACACAAGGAAATAACCCCAGCAAGCACCTATTTGAAATGAAACAATATTTTTCCTTTGGAAAAATTTCCCGAGGATTGGACAACGTATTTAATAGGTGTTGGTTGAGGTCGTGAGGCGGATGAATTCGAGGGCCACGACAAGGCCATGATTCGAAAAGAACCAAATTGACAGGGTAAAATGAGTAACTAAATGAAATCATAAGGGCATGCCCATCACCCTTTGCGGTAGATATGGCATATATACGTAGAAGAAAGAAGATGCGTATGAAATAGTGTAGGACAGAAAAGAGCAATTCAGGACAAAAGCAAATTATCCTCAATTATGAAATAATCGAAAATTAGGCCAATCAAGCGTCAGATTGGTGACTAAATAATGAATTCTGGTGCTACACCAAACACCGCCAACTAGAGTGGAGAATTCCCTTTCAAACGGAGGGGGAACCTAATCGTAATAAATTTTGTGGAGCTTCGTCGTGACTCGATTGATATGGGAATCCATAAAAAGAATTCTGGTACAGAAACTTTCAGTTTTCCTGATCCATCCAGGTCTTCTGGGCAAAAATTTCCAATTTTATCATAGCGGAAGACTGACAAAAGAATCCACAACATTGTAATCATATTGAACAGGTAAGTATGCTTAAACGTGAATGGCTAAAAGCAAATTTCTTTTCGGGGAAAATTTCTCCAACTAATATTTTAAAATTACCTATGTAATAGCGCGTTTGCGGGTAATGCCTCGACAATAACTTCAATTATTTACGCACTGACGTGCAAACAAATGCCAGACACTCACGGCGTAAAAAGCATTCACCGCCTTGAGAGGAATTCGAGGCCAGAACCCTTGGAAGTCGAGAGATCCGGGTCGAACTTCTTCCCAGAGATGCGATTAGAAGAACTTGTAAGGAACTGAGCAAGCATATATTAACGACCAACAGCCTTAATAACACCCTCTCACCGCTAAAAGCAGTCATATGAAGCTGAATGAGATTATTGAATATCATGCCATTACATGTCCTCAAATATAAACGAGAATTTCTTCCTTTCAGGTTTTGCCAGAGGAGATTTAACTTCAGAATTTTTCATTCCAACAGCTATGATTGATCCTTAATTGAGCCTAATACTAAACTTCGCAACCACATCTCAGCGTCATCTCTAAATTGAAAGGGCTCTTTTCACAGGGGATGCCCAGAAAGGAAATAACTAGGATGAGTGAAAGGTGTGTGATTGGGATAGTGAGGGATGAGTAGGGGAATGAAATCATAATCCCACAGAAAAATCTTGACGGTTATACTTCTCCCACAAAAATAACATTAGTCAGAAACGTACACAGCTTAAACAATAATAATTAATCATTATTAATGACAATATAAAAAAAAGTTAAACTAATAAAATTCCTACATTTCATCTGAAATCTTGAGGACAACTCCTAATTTCGGAAACGAAGCAATTTAATAGTTTACAATGAAATAAACGAAGAGGGTGTGAACTATTGGCTTTGGTTCGCAAGATGACAATTCTATTGCCAATATTTATTTTTTTGTGGAACTTATACCGAAGTATCGGTATATAGTTCCACAAAAATAGGTATTACCTTCAGGATTGTCACCTTAAAAAATTTACAATCCAAAATTACAACAATGTGCCATAGTTTTGGCAGCTAAAGGGCCATTAAGCACTTTGAAACATGCACGTACAGACTTACTACACCTTTTATTGAAACCCTATGGAAGCTCCAACATGCATTAAGACTTCAAAGTTATCAGATTGTGCCACATAACATTCTACATGGAAGTCCAGACAAATACTGAATGACATGAGGCACAAATTCCAAGAAACTGTGGGAGATGCTGCCACAGTAACTGTTAACTTAGCCATTCGCTAATATTCATTTCAATGCAACAATTTCAGAGTCTAAAAATCATTCGCGATTAAAAATTTGACATGCTAGTATTATATTTTCCTTGATATTATTATTACAATTTCTCACTCAAATACGTACTGACACACTATACGCTGTTAATTCGCATTTTTATCTTTCTTCACTTTCATTTCAACAAAAAGTAACTATGGTAGAATCCCCAGGTGGTCAGTGTACACCAAAGCTTAGAATCTAAATCCTGACTGACCTCGATATTCAAACTACTCGTAGCATTAGAGTTTTTATAAGCTCTCTATATGTGAGGGCCAGGGAATGTCAAAAGTCAAAAACAATGCCAATCATTTAGTTCCTTTTGGGGTCAGTAGCTAGATTAACATACCAGTTTCACTCTCTAAATAATCCATGTATCTTACCCAAAAAAAGATTCAACGCCAACGAATATTGACTGCCTATTCTTCAAGTCTTAATTCCTCATGAAGCATGACTTGCCTCTTTTTCTCCAAAGTTCCACTGAATGCCAGTCTTCCATGTCTCGCTAAACATAAAAATTTATTATGTTTGTGAGAGAATGTCCCCTGTTGAAATTCACTTAACTGTGAACTTCTCCTGGCTTACGCATATCTCATTCATCCATCAAGTACAACTTCTACAAGCGCTACTCATTAATTTTATTCATTTTAACTCCATACCACCACTGCCTCAAAACTGGTTATGAATAGGCTTCGCATAGATAAAGTTCAAATTACTCGAAGTCTTTATGAAATGGGCAATTTACAAAATATAAAAGAGCATAAAATTAAAAAGAAATCCACGAATGAAAATGAGGAATATTAGCGTTGGGGGAGAAGTCTTGCCTCTAGTGCCTCCTCCTATTACAAACGCTACACACACCTGGGAAACCGCGCTGTATTAATTTCCTTTCACTAAGGGGAGGAGAAATTACAAATGTTACGAGAACTTTCACGATAAAAACGATCTAAAACATTCCTTACTTAATGAAACAATTTAGATACACGTATTTCTGTGCTCTAAGGTTGCAGTCCCTCTTCGTGAGATAAATATACCGTATCAGGTTTTAACCAAAACGTAACATAGATCGTTCAGAAAGGATATTTCACGCCCTTTTAAACACATTTTTCCCAGTCTTGCGGTAGAATGGAAACGTAACCCGCTTTCTTCATGCAAAACAATTCCAACCGAAGGTCCGAAGCGAAAACAGTTGTCCGTAATTATAAACTAATCAAAATCAAGGTACCTGCGTACTTTTAATGCCGAGAACATTACGTGAATCAGCAATGCTCGTTCACTAAGGCCCGGGCTCCGCATTGTTATTTTCTTCCACCCACTCGCTTTAACATTCCGCACGGGGAGAATTCGTATGAAACCTATCCTCCTCCCTCCCCATGCCGCCCCTCCCAACTACCCGAGGCCCGGCGTAGGAGTGCGGGGCGAAGTGGGACCACCACATTCCCCCTCTCCTCGTACCGCTTGACAATCCAAGTGGGCGCGGCCCGGTTCGCGGCGAGCCGATGTTAATTAGATCAGCCGGAGGGGGAAGTAGAGCACAGAGCAGGTGAAAATCAGCGGAGTACCCAATAAACGGTGGGGGCGCGTGAAAAAAGACCGGATCGATCTTTTTCTCCATCTCTCTCCCATGCGATGCCAGTGTTTCCTGTCAGCCCTTTCGATGCGGACATGGCAAGTGCAACGACTTCTGCTCCCTCACTTTCGAGGGATCCCGAATGAAAGGGCGCGTATTCTCTGCCGTAAGCCCCGGGATTGTCTCCATGCGCCGGTTGCCCTCGTGACGGCTCTTGAAGAAACGGCTGTCGCAGTACGGAGCTCTTCAGAAGAGATTTAATCGGCCACGACTGACAAGAGGGAGACAAACACGACACAAATTTAACACGCAAATAATAGAATAATAGGAAATAAACTGCAGCAATCTTGAGGGATTTTCTAGCTTCCTGCGGTTTTTGGAGGGAAACTTTGACGATTACTAGGGCATTCAAAAAATCCTGCACGATAAAATCGACTATTGTCTCAATCAACCATCATGTCACATCAAGATCCATGGCTTCCATTCTTCTTTATCTACATAAAATGAAGCGGGGAGAAAAAAATTACGAATAATTGCCATCTTCAAACTAGGAAAAAATATCGAATAATTGTCATCTTCAAACTAGCTGGTGTTCCATCAATGCTCGCGACACTTGGTAGTGGTTACGGGCGTAAGTGTTGACTTCTTGGTTGGAGACGGATAATTCATGCAAATTGTAAAGAGAGAGAGGGGGGGGAGAGTGAAGGAAAACGTCTTCCCTCTATCCTCCGGGAATCTCTTCTGGGTGGTTCCAGAGAGAGAGAAGTCATGAGGTAACAGAGAAGAAAATATTATGGTTCTCCCCGATAAAGGTGAAAGAAATAACCCATTTCGGAATTCCGCCGGTAGGAGTCGGAATTTGAAAGCTGGCTCGGACATGCTTACCATTAACGGAGCGATTCATTTTTTTCCCAAAAGCATTTCGAGAATGGGAACTCGACTGTAAGGAACGGAATAATTTGACTTCGCAGACGAAAAAACAAATTTAAACCTTCTAGCCACGCAGAATACAAGACTGCCGTATCAGTTATAGGTTTTACAGATCGTTAGAATTTCGTAGTAAATCATTCCCGCAGTCATTTTATTTAGCGATCTGGTGTATTTCTGAATCTATATCCAGCAAGAGAAATTTTTGTGCCAGTTGATTAATGGATTGAATTCTGCTTGAGCGCGACAAGAATGTCCAATTTTAGAGCATGTAAACATTCTTTTCAAGTAATACAAACAAAGGTACAGGAATGTCACGTGAGATTGCTGTACATTATAGTTAAAGTATTTAATTTTGTAACGATGTTTTTTCATTATCATGATCTTCAAACCTGGCAATAAAAGTATTCTTTTCGGAAGAGAATAAAGATTTTATTATTTAAACCATATATAAAATTCGTAGTTTAGCACTGATTTTCCCCTCGTATTGCATAGTATTCAAATGAGTATCGATTCATATATTATTCAGTAAACAGCGGTTTTTTTCAGTGTTCGATAGGCAAAGGTCAGGTAACACATGGAAAGAAAACACGATTGCCACACGCTCTCGCCCAAACCTAGCGCTACCAATTCTCGGAGTGTCAAAATTATCTGGTAGCCAAAATCCGCGAGTGAAAATCACTCGGAAATCATATGGACCATATGAAAACGCCTTTGGCTAAACGATCTTCTACCACGAATAGATATTATAGAGAGAAGCTCGGACAAATGTCCCAATAATGCTCATTATGATTCGCATCTTGAACTCCAACTCTATTATTTCTTACGCGTTTGATTTGAACGTGTATAAGCGAAATAACTGATAGCTAAGTTACTCGTCATTTGGTGGTACCTCAATCTAAATAGCTTCATATGATGCAAATAGTTAAACATTAATATTTTTAATTATCAGCTTGTGGTTTTACATATGAATAGAAAATATTAGTTGGACCCAATTCAATAAACTTTTCAGTTTACGACAATCCCCACACGCATGCCCACTAATGAACTATGACAAATAAGACATTCCAGTCAACAGTGTACGTTTATTAATTTCCTATCCCAGCCACTTGCCTAACAACATTTATTCGAGTTTCAAATTACACTTTTATGCTAGGTTCCATGCAAAAAATAAGAAGAATACACCGAAATGAAAGGGTAGAGAAACGGTGATAGACCGCCATCACATTATTTACATGAAGCATTCCATCGGTACATACAGACGGTGAATGATAAATCCACATTAGATCTAAAATCAACTTCCTTTCGGGTGAAAATGGAGGGAAAAAAGCGTGAATAAATGAAAAAGTGGCGACGCTACCGAAACGTATGTATTTAAAAAAAAACGGTAAAGAAAATAAGAAAACATGAGTATCAGGAAAATGAAAACATTAATTCGAACACCATTATGGATTATATGCACAGGCGATGATTTTTGAGTTCATAATTTAAGACGAGGAAAATTACATTCAAAGCACACGCAGCTGTATAAACTGATGAAAAATTTTTTTCCCAAATCCCAAAACTAGTTGATCAAAACATTATTAATTCAAATATTTCACGTTATCAACGGTCACGGCTGAGTTCAATAATTCACAACTGCACACAAGCATAGATACAACACACACATTTGCACATCGAAGTATGCCAAATATGCATAAAAATTGAAAAATTAAAACTGATATACTAGTATACAAACAAAAGCATGGGTGGATCATGGAACAACAATAAAGTAAGAGAACATCTGGATCTGTGGGAATATGTCATGTCCATTGTTCCGTGGCGTCCAGGGGGGTCTATTTGCTCAAAGACATTTGAAAATCATAGCATATTTTTCCCAAGTACGGCAGAATAACGACGGCAATGCACTGAACCACTATCGCACCAGACAAAATAACTACGTTTCGGCTATGTGAACGTAATTAAACGAAGCATGTGAAGAAAAGAAAGATTATTATTCATAATGCAACTGGTAGAGTCTTGGCAACTTTCCAAATTATAAAATATATTCCAATTAGCAAAATTTCATCCGCATAAGATTTCTACCTTTAAGCTGTTACGCATCTCAAGCCACCCATACTCCGCATAAATATAATTTATACGCTAGAATGTTCGACGAATGCCTAAGTTAAAGACGTAAACGCTGCTAAAATTAGAGCACGCATTCACGGTAGCCGAGAGGCAAAATTCAACTTAAACTAGTCATTCGCATTGCCCCACACGGCAATCAATCCAAAGCCGTGATTTGCAAAACATGACCGATTTCACCGCGGGGACATACTTCAGCGCGCATGTAATTAGTCTTGTCCCCAAGCGACAGTTGCCCCCAAGACACCAGGGTACGCCTCAAAGACAGTACACGCCCACCTCTCAGCGACCCCCTGACATATGGATCCCGTTCAACCGAGTGCAGGATGAGTCACCGGCTAGACCCATCTCCTCTCCCTGGGGCGGAGAGAGATGGCTGCGCGCTCTTGCGGGGGGGGGGGGGGGGGGGGGGGGGGAGAGGAGCATTCCCCGCGAAATGCCGCCGCGATCGCAGCCTCGGATTGGGCAACCACCCTCGGGACGGCGGCGGGGCGCCTCCTTCCCGCCATCCTTGAACGCAATACTGATATGGTCAACGGCCGGGGAGCCCGCGACTCCATGTTCGGGTCTCCGCCGGCGAAGCGCACCCAATTACGTGCGGCGGTGACAGTGCGGAGGGCGTGCGGAGTCCCCCAGGATTGGAGATTCGGAATTAGCGGGAATGCTGACGAAAAAGACTTATCGAAACTAAACCAAATCGGACACGTGCACCGGCCATACGTTGAATTGTGGCACCGCTGGCTCAGGACACCAACTGAGACTAAACTAATTCAGATGGCAACATGAATGAACTCCACGAAATTTAACGCCATAGTCGTCGGATCAACGCGAGCTGAAAATTTAATCTCATCTCGTTATCAATCTTTGATAAATCGATTTGGGGGAAAAATGTCAAATGACTGGGTTTGCCGATTCCAGAGCATTTAGTTTCGTTAGGAATGTGGGTTCATGTCCATCCAATACTTTTTGAGTTTCAAGATGTCCAATAATGCAAGGTCAATTCCTGAAAGGAAGTTGTAAAAAAAATATCTTGTAAAATTTCAACAATAACTTAGGCTAAAGAAATCTGATGCCAATAACGTAATTAGGGAAAGGGCAATTTTTAATGCGTGTAAAGGTAAGCTCTGATAAAATTTTGGCGTCGGTATCAACCTACTTTTCCTAACTTATCATAAAATTAAGCAAACCCAGCACAAGAACGCGTGGCGGGTGGTGTTAGGACACCGTAGGTCAGGGTAATAAAGAGGTTTTTGACATTTTCGGGGATGTTCAAACTTTTGAACGTGATGTTCTCTATTTTTGTGGTCACTCATAGCGTAGGGGGAAAAGAATTCCTAAAATTGGTCTGTCCAGCAGTCAATTAAACGCAATTATTCCCGCAGCAGTAACGATTAACCTCATAAGATTTCTATTCGCCTAGTATGTGTATTTAGTCGCGCATGTAATCTTTGTGTTCCACATGTTTCCCAGCAGAGATAAATGAAATGAGTTCAATTTCAATCTCTTACGGAGAGAATTGTGTTTCCACCCAACCAGAAAAACGGGCATCTGCACTAACGCCTTAACCTTAGGCGTTGGAATAAATACAGCATTAAAAAGCTAAATCGCTTCAATACTTAAAACTATTAACATTTTTTATCGCTGACATTCAAGGTAAATAATCGCACCTGGTGTAAATGTTATCATCCCGTAGCCTGGTGAAAAGTAACACCCTAACGAACCAAAACTGGCCTCAACACCAATAATGGTTGGCATCGCGACAGCGAAAGGAAACAACTTGCTTATACTGCATTGTCATCGAATCGAAGAACGCCTTAGAAATGAAAGTAATCTCACAACATGGTTTACGAGTTTAGAGAGTCAATAAGAGGACAATTTTAGATCCCGGGTCACTCATTGATTATAAAAGCCTGAAGATACAAAAGAAACAGAGGATAAAGGAGAGGTTGTGGTCAGGATAATTCACAGTTCACCCTTTTCAGCGTCTGATAAAAAATTACGTGCTGCCGTAAAACCTAGTCCCATGGAGATAATATCCTATTATGGCTCTGAATAGAAAAATTAACAATAGATTTAGGTTTCCAATAAACACATGAAAACCAGGAAAGCAGGTTAAACTGTGATGTAATCCTACAAGTCAATTGTGGTGATAGTATCCGCACTGTCTCGAATCCCCTTGACAAAATTTCATTCTCGACTACATTTAAAAATTCCATCTCCAAAACAACATTTGAATTTGCTTATTATTCGTATTTTAGACGCATATTTTTTAATTGCAGTTTTTACGGTACAAACTCGGCATAAAACATGCCACCTTTGAGGATAAGAAATCAAAATACCCTCATATTTACGACAGAATTCCAATTCCCTCGTCATTCCCACTTTGAATGAGCTACACTGATTATAGTAATTCACAACAGAGTAAAATACCAATGGAATTACTTATTTGTGAAGCTGAAATCAGAAAAACAAAAAAAAATGATATAACATTTTATTCCTAATTTTAATTATGTACGCTTAATGAATATAAATTTGTAGAAAAAAGTGCCCTTGTACCTCGAACCGGATATAACCGGTCAGGTTAGTCTTTCGAGTGTTGAATTTTCCGGCTAACCTGAAGGTCGAGTAGGTATTCAAAGAACGCCTAGGGCTTTGATGTCGTTATTATGCCGAGCCTTTAAGTTACGGTTCTGGAACGGCAGCCGTCGAGAGACTTAATGAGAGAATATTTCTCGTAGGTCTAGGACTATAAAGCATCCTCTTGCTTAGCCTAACTGGGATTACAGGGTACATCATTCATTCAACGCCTCAGCATGAACTACTTATATCTTTTTACTACTAAACTAAGCAAAAGTCGAAACAAATTTGCGAACAAAATGAAAAGTTTTACATGATATAAACGTATTTATTCATTTGTTAAGATTGGTTAAGGGTGGGTTCATCGACACATCAAAGGTTCGCATATTTCTCTACGTTTTAACCGAAGTAATATGGATAAAAATATTTAAATATTTTTCTGATACCCCGCGTATCTGAACTACTTCATTTACCTAAATATTTCATTTCTTCAAAGCTATTTTTTATAGTAGTCGAACGCTACGAGGAGCCGCAATATTTGCGAAAAAGATACGATACACTGATAATGCAACTAGAACGTCTCGAAAATAACTTCGGCAAACACTCGAAAAACAGACGGTACTATAGGGAAGAAATCTCTTGCATACATTTGACATAAATTTCTTTTCACTCAAGGAATTCTACCTATTTTCAGGTAGGGTTCGGGAGATCCCAACGGCTAATTACTTTTGATAACGTGAAAACTTGCTCTTTACTTGCTCAACATTATTTTCTTTCTTCATTTCTTCCTACTTCCAGCTGCCTTCATGCTGTCTTAAAAGTCTGCACTCTTCCTTCCTCCACCTCTATTACCCAACGTTTCCCTTTCTATCATGACATTCAACATCACCACCTCTCGATGTTTCCTCCATCCACTTCCTCTACCTTTTGCGGATTTCCCACTGGCAACTGTCCCTCTTCGCCCACCCTATTTAAAACCTCAGCGTTATTCTCCCTCTCTTTCCAACTTATATTCCTCACAACCGCATCTCAAAAGCCTCCAATGTAATCTCATCCTCTGACCTCAAAGACTCACATCCGTAAAGCACAAACGCTCCGTACAAAAATATTACACATCGTATTAGTGCGATAGGTTTGAACCCAAATATGACACTTGTCGCATGATGGACAGGTTTAGAAGGTAATATTTTTCCGCTCGACACGAAACTAGGAAAGTTTCTATCGAAGTAACCTATGAGATGATTATTACAACAGGTGATCTAGTGAGTATCCATATTTGTGTCATCATCAGCCATAATGGCTTTTCTCGCGTAAATAAGAGCACTAACTGCAACTTAAAGCGCATACTGCAGTGCATGCAAAACCTTACGGTGATCAGAGTTTCTTTCATTTTTGGAAAATTGTCACTTCTTGATAGTTATGTATCCTGTCTGATCAGTGACATGAGGGTTTCTATTACACGTTGTGTACCAGAAAGAAAATTATACGGGTATAAAATGAATATGAAGAGGTAGCACAGATCTAATTCAAAGAAAAATATGCCTTGACACCAACGGCGAAGTGTAAGCTCAATAAAAGCCGTTTTCTTCGACAACATCTATTCTGCTAATTGGGCAATGATGGATGATGCAAGCTGGCTGAAATGGAATGAAACGGATGCACCATTGAATATACCATATACCCACAGGTACGTCTAAATCGTAAATAACAGCAGTATGTAAAACAAAATTCAATGTAGCACACGGTACAAGGCACCATAAACTTACATTACGCAGGGGTACTAAAAAGGGATCGTAAAAAAAAGTAAACACGCTCTGGCACGAATGAAATCATGTCGCCCCATCCTTGGACTGCCGAAGAAGGATTGAAGCATTTATTCACTTCATCCGAGATTGATGCACGAAGATTGAGGAAAGTCTTCGAACGGCTTCTTTCACTTCCCCCGCCAAGTGGAAGTGCCTTAGACTCTCTCGGAAACACTTTTTCCTTAAACGCCTTTTTTGCTCTCAAGACTCGTCTTCTCCTTGTACAACAGCCTCGAATTGTACGCATTTGGCCGCCATAAAAGTTGAAGTCCATGGGGCCGCGACGAGAGATTGCTTGCTCCTTTACGCCAAGCACTCACTCTCGGCCTTCCCGTCTCTAGCATGATTTACTGAAGTTGAGGTGGTCACCGAGACTTCCGACGGACAGTAACACCTATCCCAACCTAGTTCAACTTATCTCAACGCGGTCACACTTTTATTAAAAAATTAAAATCGCCGTCACCATTCCTATGCCTGAGTTATTCTTTTAGTGGGAATTGCGTTGAAAATTTATTTTTCCTGATTAGACTTGTGGCTATCATACCTTACACGGAATGAAGTCATGCATCTGCTTGAAGCACTCACATTAATGCGTTCCTACATTTCATGCACGCGTTTCCACAATCCATTTCCTATCTCCCAACAATCGTGCGAGCATTTTAAACCTCTCTATTAAAAAACGTGGACATATTTTAATACATTAAGAAATATTATTGACGATCATGATGTGTTTAATTTTACACATCAATTCTTTGTTAAATACTAAGTCATATAGAATGTGCATATGGAATAGAAAATGCCCAATAATATATATATATATATATATATATATATATATATATATATATATATATATATATATATATATATATATATATACACACACACATATATAGAAGAGATGTCATCAAGTGAAAAACTAATGTCATGATACACGCATTTAATACTATTGGTCAAGCAAAATTTATCCTTTTAACGCGCGGATTCACTTTTCTGAATAAAATTGAATCAAAAATATGTGCAAAATAACACATAAAATAAACACCACCAATCCAAAATCTTTTCACAAAAATAACTGTTGGTATGTTATGCAGGGCTGAAAAATCAAATCCCCGCCGACTGCCAATAATTATTTCCACTGCCGAAACATTTTCATAACTTTCCGAAAAATAAACATTCTGCCCTCGTGCTTACCCTATAGATAAGTATCCGCGTCAGGATTTCTTCCCACCCTTAAAGATTAGGAGGGCTAGGGGTACAACCCCAATCTCGGATGCAGCTTCCAGGCATTGCTATTCAACCAGAATACGGCACGCACCTAGCGGCTTGAGGTATTTTGACGAGGTTGGCGAGAAATGAACACGAAAAACAAGTTCCAGTTATCACCAGGAGAAGAGCTCGTGATTATGACGAAGGGCGGGAACGATAACAATGTCACGCCGAGAGAATGGAGGCGTAGAGAGTAAATGCCAGTGCAAAGTTCACTGAGATGGAACCTTCAATCCTCATACCGATTCAGCTGATGGCCATGCCAGGGACCCACGAACTTGCATTCGACTGAAAGCAAGGTTCAAAGATTTTGGAAAGTAAGAAAGCGACTGACGGCTCGTTTTTTCACCTCGATACTAGGTAAAACAAACACGACCACCCGTAGAGTTTGGCGCGTGACGGAATTTTGGATTGACAAACATCGAGTTAAGTGGAGTGCATTGTATTGCATTTCACCTCCAACCAATGATCTGCTCCTAGAGCTGACGACAAAGCAATTTGTAAATAAAAAAACCCTTTCACTCACATCACACAGGCCGAGAGGTTTCGCAGCAGACACCCATGTCTGTTATAAGCGTGACTTTTAAATGCATTGACACGTAATGGATCATAGTGTTATACATTAGTGGATTTAAAACTTTCGACTGTTGAACGAAGAGCTCATGGTTCATTTCCGGAACTACAATAATGTCCGTTGACACTTGACACCGAAGCATAGACCAAAGGAACATAAGTTTTTGGGGAACCAGATCTTTCTGGGGGATCACAGGTGGCAAATGGGATGGACCTCAGACTCATTAATGGTTGATTGTATCACCCCGTATGTGTTTCCACGAAGTAGACTTCACCCTGATCAACAAATCCACCCTAGGAATGACTAGTGTGGTATTATTGGTTTCCTAAAGACTCCGACGGCAATGTCCATACCACAACCATCATAAGTCGTCGGACACAAGTCAACATCATACGCGCCGACGTCGTCGACAGGATCCAAGTCCACAACCATTCGGGCAAGCACGAGAGTTGGTATGCCTCCAAGAAAATCCGTGAGGCGCGCATAATGCAGTTTAGCCCCGGCGATCGCCAGAAACCAAAAGTGACGAAAAGCAGCGGGGCGAACGTTTCCTCTCTTGGGTAACGGGGTAAGGAGAATTGCGCCATCTACGAGGGCGGGGAGGTTGTTGAGACGAGTGAATCCCTCAAAGAGGCGCCCTTTGAAGAGAGCGAAGGAACGTCGCCTCCCTCTCTCGAAACATCGGATAGCCTTCCTTCTCCCCCCCTCTCGCAACCTTTGTTTCCCTCACGAAAGATCGAAGGAAAGTAAAAGTCACAGTAATGCCTCGAGGTTTCGGGAAACCATCCGAAGCGAGAGGAGATAAATGAATTCGCGTTTGGCAAAAATAATTCATCCACATTGCGTCGCAAAGCTTTCTCCCCCGCATCGGAGCCCGCTGCCCTTCACACTAATCTCATAACCGAATCAAAAGGAATGCTTCCAGGCATTCAAAGAAAGTCTCCATAATCGTGCGCAAACCGTCGAACAGACACTTGGTCGCAAAGAACTTTGAGGAGTTTATTAGCGGCATTTAACGGCAAACCGACGGCCGTGAAAAAAAGGTTCTACGCCTTAACTTCTAAGCGGGTAGCTGACTCTCGACTCTTCAGAACTCTGCGTTGAGATTCGATGAAGTTGATGCATTACTTTTCCATTGGTTTGACCAATGCCCCAGTGATCGAAGTTATTTCCGCTAGGATGGGGCCTTACCACCGTCGGTGGCGTTTGAAGTGTCGAATACCGGTTGCCAACTTGAGGGAAACGGAGTAATATTTTAGAGTCGAAGAAAACATTACATAAGATAAAAACGCCGGTTTAACGACACACGACTCGGGAGGGTAATAAAAATCTCCGAACTTTTGTTCCCGAGGCGAAGGACGCGAAATTTAAGAATTGAGTCTGGAGCCATTTGTAGGAACAATTTTCCAGGTAGCGGAAGCGATTAGAAACTCCATCAGCGATTACTGTACCACGGCGAAAAACACAAGCGAGCTCACATCCAAAATACCGGCGTTTAAATCGCAACAGTTAAAAACATTTGTACTTGAACATTCTCGGATCGCTCGCGAAAAATTTCGCGCGGTGTGACTCGGAGAGAAGCGGGAAAGGAGGTTAGAAGAAGTCGGCTCGGGGGCGGCGCGGGGGAAATAAGGTGGAGCGGGGACGGAAAGGAACGCCGCGGCGTGTATGAGCACGACCTCACGCAATCCAGAAAAGGAACGCTTCCGTCGTCGCTGGAATCCTGAGCGCTGCTCCGCGTCGGAGAAGTTCTCCTTCCCTCTGGGGATGATGCACTCGTCACTCCTCCCCAGACACCGATTTCGCTTCTTTCCCGTAAGAGAAACGTCGAGAAAACGTTTCGAAGAATAACACATCTCACCTCTCGTTTTCTTACGCGTCCATTAAACAATGAATTGGCTTCCATCAGATTCCAAACAAAAATTTAAATTTCCATCGAGAAAAATACTAAACTACTGAGGAGTTATTTTTTGCACCGGGATCAAACCTAGACGATAAGAGACATTGCGTCAGAATTCATCCACAATCATTATGATTCCTTGTATGCGTCAAAGCATACACAAAAGAACACGGCAGAATAAAAGAGCAGCGACGGTGATTTAGACACGATATAATCTAGGTTAGTCACGTCACTTTGCGAGGATTTATAACATTCATTGCAAAAATTAAATTCACCAGAGATTTTTCACACAGCAACACAATTTTTGGTAACCGAGTTTAACATAATGCCGAAGGGAATTAAACAACAACGCATTTTAAAAACTCCAAGAAGGAAATGAGTTGAATGTGATTGCGTTGGCAATAGATGTAAAATGATTATCACGAACTATCACTTGACCGTCGCTGAATTCCACAAAAATCTACACACCATCTCAGCTGATGACCTCCATGACGGTCAATTTTTAGAAGGCATTCCTCTAGTAAGGAAGTCCAGTCCAGGATCCCAGAAGTAATTATCGTCCGGGATTTGGAAGCCGTAAAACAAATAACAAAGGAGCCTATAATTGATAGTCACGACGCTCACATCACAAGGCCCTTACAGATGAAAAGCTACACTCAAAGCGGAAGCTGCCCCTTGGCAATGCAACCGTATACGAGATTGATAAAAGGAACAGTAAAATCAAATGGAATTTGACTGCATTCCTGCGAGGCATGAAATGAACCCAATGCCCAGAGACTTCGAAACCCGTTACTTAATCCATTCAAAAGGAAAAGGTATTTCTTCGTGAAGTCTTCCACTCAAAAGTCTATGTCTACCACTTGAATGTAAAAGTAGGGAATGCCGTAATAAGGCAAGGCGACTTCGGGTAGGGGAAAAGAAATTTTCTCCCATCCAAAATAGGCGATAAATTTCCCTATTCAATTCACTGTGTAATGCAAACGGAAAGCGTTTTTCCGTGGCATTAGGAAGAAGTTAAACTCACACTCAGCGTTGTGCCTAGTCACGTGGAAATACAAAAACTTTCCTTTTAGCACCTTTCGCAACATAAGGTATATTTTTTGAGCAAAAATATTTATTTCAACACCATTTACCATGGATGTTCATTTCTGGCCAAAGTTTGGACATCAGACTATTTAACTGAGAGAAATTAGATATTCCTCGTAAAGTACGTCCTTCTGGTAGGCAACTATGAAATATAGTATCACTTCGGTGTACACGTTAATTTGCTTTTTCGAAATAAGCCAGTAGATGCTGGTCAGGTTGCTGGTCTGATAGTATTTCATTTGGTTAGTATTTCATTTCAACCGAATTAAATGATTCGGAAACCAACAATGCAATTCATCATGAAGTTGTTCGAAATATAGTAGGTTGGAGTAGGTACACTTGCAAAATATCAAATTAAACATTAGCATTTTATATTTTTATCCCAAGTAAAATCTTAAAAATACTAACATCACACCTTGGCTCATACCGTACTAACTATTAAGAAATAATAAGAAGATAACTCCTAACAGAGATAAATGCACCGGAGTTCACCTGAGGAAAGTTATCTTTATTACGGGGTGAATAGATTCGACCAAACCACGAAACTTTCACGAAATAGCAAGTAATCTCATTAGAAACAAAACATAATACGAATACAAATGCAAAAATTTGCACACATCTCATGTAAATTGGTATGTGTGGTAGCGCCAGAGCCAATTGCTAAACCATTTATTTACTATAAAAACAAGTGAACTAAACTAGTACTATAAAAAACAAGTTAACTAAATGAAGGACAACAATAATGACCTTTGAAATTCACAGGCGAATATTCTTTTAGGAGCATTTAAATATGCTGTGGTAGTTGCTTGCTATTCCAAAGTGTAAAAGGCAACTGATGTTAATTTTACTAGCTGGAATATCCCCCACTGGAGCACAAAATTTTCAGGCGAAACCCAGCCCTGCTACAACCGAGCCAGAAAAAAATTAACAGAATTCGCTTACCGGTCCAAAAGTACTTTTCGGATTACGCCTAACTCAGGAAAAGACAACTGATGAAAGACTTTCAGTACAGTCTTGTGCGTTCTTCTACTTCCAACTGAGACGAGAAAGACAAACATTTTTAACAGGAGAGTTCGACGCTCGACTAAGTTAGGAATTGAAGTCTCCATATATCTACCACATTCCAATGAAGTGTTTGCGTCGACCGTAACTTTTCTGAATGAATATGCCATCAAGCCTAATAACCTACGGCGTTATATCTAAAATTATTATTATCATCGGTAATCTACCGATTAAGGCAGATTTTGGATGGACATAAGCTACCACACAGTACAGCAACAATTTCCTATCCTCCCCTAACAAAACCCCCGAAAAACAGCCCAACATCCTACACTACGATAAGACCCTCTTCAACTCCGTATACTTTATTCCTTCCTCCATTCCGCCCAACATACCTATCCTATTCCTGTCCTTTCCTCGCTTGCCTAACAGTCTCCCCTCTTTCACAGTCTTCAACACATTGCCAACCAAAATGCTCCCATGATATGAATCATTATTTAAATGTTATTTTAATTCATTTTTGCACCGAAATCTATGTGTCTCCAAGAAGACGAAATATTCATAATGGTCGATCTAAAATAAGCAGTGACGAAATGGAAAAATGGAATTTGATGAGCATGTGACTGAGCCCGTTTTCCTCAAATGCTTCAGTCAACTATCGTCCTCTCATTGTGTGAACACGAGGAAATGGAAAAAATTAAGCCCGTGACATGAACCGCAGTATCTACGTTACAGTTATTCTATAAATTGAGTTTAAGGCATCTAATGTTGATTTCGCACTTTGTTAAACATATACGTTCAACTAAGTCAGGGAAAAAATTAACAGACCTTACCAGCAACCAGGGTACGGCGAAGAGAAATGCTGCCCTAAAACGGGAGATCAGTCATTCGAATCCTCTCTCAGTGGTCCGCGGAGAAATAAAAAATGCAACGAGAAATGCCATACCTTTTTGAATACAATTAAACAAGCAGTACTTTTTTGCTGTAATTAAACAAGTGTATAATATGGAAATTTTATGCTAATTATTTCGCGAGGTTCAACATTGAGTTTATTAAGCCTAGAGGTATAATGGTTAGCGGCCGCTGGCTTAAACGTAATCTATTAGTAAGCAAGGAAGCCATGATAACGCAATCATAATGAAAAATCGAATTTTGGCGATCTTTCATTCTACCCGAGACGATGATTTCATCATTAGATGGATCCATGGATAAGCGTGCATTTATTTCACACACTCAACCTCGGTTGCTCTGTGCATAAAACCTCGTCCCTCCTCCCGAGTATCACCACGGGGGATCTTTTTATTGCACACTTTTAATTATTATTGTCCCCTTAGCCTCTTTTTAATTGGCTAAAATCATCCTATACCCAATCACTGGATTGGACGGCAGGTGCTCGGGGAACAACGCACGCCGGGAACAGCTGAAGGTCGAGTGTGATTATCTTTTGAGGCTTCGCCCTTTCCGGTTGGCAGCTTCTGGAGGACCGTGGTGAGACACAGGGGAAAATGATTCGATGGCCTATGCGAGCACGAGCTGATCGGAGCATTCTGGATGCGAGCGGACCGACGTGACGGCGGCGGCAGCTGCACCGTGTCCGAAGGAGACCTTTGCCGGCACAAGAGGCTCAGGGAGGTGGCCACCTGACGCCGGGGAGCACGAGTCGCCTGCGCCCTGATTGTTTTAGCGATCATGTTTCGGAAAATGGTGGGTAATATCGAGTCGATCAACCGCCGTGACGGCAGGAGGAAAAAGAATACGCGCCAACTCCCGAGCACGTATCTATTTCATTGGATGAAGAGTCTCATGCAACGACAAATTAGTACGGATATATATTAATGACGCCAACTGCGTTTTTAACATTTGAGTGGAGTAAGGACAGAAGAAAGTCATCGACCAAAATTTTTTAAGACAAAGGAACATTTGATATTGGTCATTACCATATTTGTTGAAGTGAACTCTATAGTGTCTCCTGAGTATGGAAGTTGGGGAATACATACCCCTGAGTACACTATTAGCGAGCACAGGGAAAAGCGTTTTAAATGCAACATTTTAATAAAATATCGGGTTAGAGACCTATAGGTGGTCTCCTATTAACACGGGTTAGAGTATTCAAATTACGTTTAAACTATAAATGACACTAACCCCACACATTAAAAAGCGCTCATAACAGTTTTGATTGACCAGTCAATATTTTCAACCACACGAAATGTTTATTTATTAAGCAACAAAATGAGGTGCACCTATAAAATGCCTGTCATTCGCAATATGGGCAAGTGGCAGGGAGCGCTAGTACGTCGGCCATGAAAATAGAGGCTGAAATTTCCACTTTTTAATGCGATAATCCTTCCCTCACTTCAAATAGAGGCTGTGAACTGTGCGGCGTAAAAAAATCCTTGCAAACGGATAGAACAAAAATGTCACAACGAAAACTCTGTTGTCCATGAATTCAGAGAAGCGAGGGTGACACACATTTTGAAGTTTAAAATGTTATGTGTGATATGCCGTTGTCCTTCACAAAATGCCACACGCAGCGAGGCAGCTGCAATCCCTTCGAAGTGGACACACACCGACCTTCAACACAGTTCAACATCATTGAGTCAAATCATTTTTATCCTGGGCGATTTTCGTTATCAAACGCAATATCCATGGCTCTTGCTATAAATAAGTCAGTTAAGTGGCACTAAAGGCAGTCCGTAAAATTCACCCTCGGCTTGCAAAAAAACATTTATAGCAGCGCCTAGAATTTCCATGGGATAATGCCTTTCACCCGATTGACTGCAATTGCTTTCATCAACGGAACGTTTACATTTAGAACTAATACAATAAATTTAACTTGGGAACAAGGTTTTATGCAGCACATTCTTTTATAAAGAAAGTTAGAGATAACTTGATATTGGTTAATCATCTTCACCTAATCTAACAAGTTAAACTGAACGGGAAAATTAAGAAATGTATATTAATTCACAAATCAAGAAGAGAGTCAATACACAAAGAATGTACAGTCAAAAAGTATTATTATGATAAATAAAATGGATACGTAATAAGAGCAAAGAAAAGTATTTATTAAAGACACACTTATGAAAACTAACACGTTTTCGAATGGTGTACAGGTTACTTTCAAACCAAACAGTATTCTAGACAGGATACTTTCAAACCAAATTCCCAACGGAAAGTAGGGAAAAATAAGGACAAAAATGTTTGCTCGAACTCGACGCTTCACGTTACGTATAATCGTGATATCCTAGTCAATTATTTTCATTTCACCGCCAATTTCACCCCTGATTTAGAATTATGTCGGACACAAACGACTAGAGCACTTAGAAACATGACATCCATAAATTCACTGGATCCTATTTGCTAGTTATCCAGAGCTGAAGGCAGATTTTTCGCCCAAGATGATGGCTATTTTGCTTCACAATCAGGTTAAATCAGGTAGATTCAGGTTTAGGAGCAGGGCCTCCTGAGTCGAAGCCGGGCCAATCCACACGAATAACACGGCAGGAAAGTTCAACTCGTGAGTCGAGTGAACGTATTTACGAAACAAGAAATCACTCTCCTTAAATCATTTAACAAATTAAGAAAGTAACATGTGAAAACAAGAGGCATTCGAATGAATGAACAACTAAATATGTCGCAAATGAAAGAAGGACGCAAAGGAATGAATGTTGAAATTTTTAGCGAGTGATTTTTTGCTATCTGCAAGTACATTAATTGAGTCGAGATGCAACTTCTCATGGATTGGTGCAAAATAACTTCTTGAGTAAAGACGAGATGCGAGTCTTACGGCAACTGCCATGAAAAAACTAAGTACGAAGTCTTCAAGGGGAGTTACGTACTTTCATTTTAATGTTCCTTTCTGTTTGAATAAGTCGACATCTAGCGCCGTGTCTTCCATCTCATGCTCTGTGGTGATGAATTAACTCAAAAGATTCACAGATACTTTGAAAGCATCGAAATAAGAAAAGTCCCCACAGTATGGAATCGGTTTGAGAGACGGACGAGGTTCATCGAGCGATTTGCGGCAACTATCGGTAGCACCGGCGACGCTCCCTCGCCCCGACACCACCCCGCGCCGCGTGGTTCTCAGGAAACACCCTCCCTCATCGGGTGGGCTAATGGGAGCAGAGGCTGCCAGACGAGAAGGGTGTGGCAACGGGATCCGCTCACTGCGAACTACATGCGAGCTCGAAAACCAGCACTCGATGCCATTAGTGATAGCGGAGGGAGGAAAGAAAGTGAAAATATAGTAGAGAGAGATGGTTGCACTGACCGCCACCAAACAGAGCGCGACTAGGGATCCAATGCCCCCGTTCCGTTCGGACATGCCATTGAATGGGATTGCCACGCACTTATCAAAGAGAGGCGAGCATATTTTTCTCCATCGCAATGAGAATACTGGGGTAAGCTGAGTGAGGATTTTCCGACGAGGGTATGGATTGCGCGTCAAGCTAAGTGGATAGTTGAAAATTCAGGGGAAAAGGGCAGGCTACACACCTTTCGCACAAGTAATGTTATGAAAACACTAACGCCAGAAAAATTGGAAAAAATCGTGAATTTTATTCCCTGTGGTACTACATATATTGCACGATATTTAACAAGCTGTTGAGTACTGAAAAACTGATGCGAGAGTTTTCGCGTTTAAAGTTGGTATGTGTTTATTAAGTTAAAATGCCGTTTTTAAGTGTCTCTTATGGTCTCTTATCCATTGAGTCGACTCGTTTTTCAACATTGATGTTCATTCTGCCTTGTGAACGACGAGTAAAATATTACAGTTGAAACAGGTGTCTAGCATTAAATTATGTCCTGGTGCTGCGAGGCTTAAAATCAATTTTCACCCAGAGCGAGGCTCAGAAAATCTCAGTTTTAATTCAAATAAACCGCATGGCATACTAATAAAGTAACTTTAACGTATCAAAACCCCAATGCAAACATAAAAATGAAATATTATTCGTGGTTAAAGAGATTCTGGGTTTGAAACCCGCGACCACCAGAGACACCAGAGAACACGTAAAAATCTGACCAGATCTGCCAAAATTACTTCCCGTAAAAATGAGCCAATTTAGAAGTATGGGTGAGAACAGGCGGGAATTCTTAACATCGGAATGTGACCTAATATACGTTCTAATTTATTCTCATTCTTTATTCTCATTTAAGCACAAACGTACACATGAAATCACGTTGTCCATAAAAATTGGTGTATATTTTCGAATCGGCTGGTAATTCTATGTACGGTTAATTATAACAGGTGCGTCATGAAGCTCCAGTGGAGATGCTTCGACAAAGTGGCGTCGGGTAGTCCACCAACAAAATGGGAACAATGAATAGAACTCAAAAGACCAGAGAACAAATTTCCTACACCACATAATATTCAAGACATTTCACCGCATTGAAACAGAACTTTCATCGATATAAGGCAAATAGTCACGCCTCACGTTACTCGAGGGTATCAGGAAGCCAAAATTGGTAACGCTTAAAAGAAGGAAAAATACCGACACAATAGCAACGTAGATAAAAAATAATTCCCCCCCCCCCAGGGAGAACTGGGTATTTTTGCGAGTGTGGGCGTGGCCCTCTCCGGAGACAAAAGGCAATCGGACGGTGGGCGACCGGCGCTTGAAGCGCGTGTACAATGCACTTGCAGAGAAATTCTCCGCTCTGCCTACTCCGCGGAAATGGCGTTAATTGAACGAAATAGGCCATAAAACAGGGAAAAATGACGTGTTGGAGAGTGGCAATAAGACTCACTCGTCGATCTTTAAATGCACTTCGAGGATTTTCATGACGCTTCACG
Source organism: Hetaerina americana (assembly GCF_022747635.1). Taxonomy (NCBI): domain Eukaryota; kingdom Metazoa; phylum Arthropoda; class Insecta; order Odonata; family Calopterygidae; genus Hetaerina; species Hetaerina americana. Next base: position 70,744,847 of record NW_027286763.1, read on the forward strand.
GGCTGACCAAAACTAGGGGAATCCATTACAGCTGAGGCCCTCACATCTGCAACCGAATGCTTCCCTTGTGTATCATTAAGTTAGCAGCGAAATCATGCGTAGACCCTTTCCGAGTGAGTTTAAAAATACGAAATTTTCGCGCAGCAGTATTGATATAAGAAGAGAACGATAACCAGTCACCCTACCTGAGTCGTAGCGGCAATTCGCAGACCGACGAGTTCCTTACGGCAATTGCGATTCGCGATTTCAAATCAAAAATTAGCACGACAGCCCAAGCTTGATTTCCCCCCATTGGACCCAGCAGAAGTGTGAATTTCAAACCAGTCTAAGCCAGAGGGCACCTTATTTCATTTCCGCAGACATGTAAATGGACAAATTTCCCTTAATTTGGCCAAGAGAAATGGAAAAAAGGACATAGTCATCACATATCATATCACGTGACGTGGTTTCATTTGCATTCATTAAGTCAAATAGCTCAAGTTAATGCAGTATCCATCACTCTCTAACAACAATCTGTAGAATTACTTCGAGGAAGTCCGAGTTCCGAAACTTGACTACGAATATTTGAGGTTTTTACGGGAAAAAATTTATTTTCGAGGGGCCATTTATCAGAGCATACATGGAAGCCTAACATATCTTTGAATTTAAGAATATCACTAATGTGAAGTGAACACACTTTAGAAATTAAAGATGTAAAAATATTGCTATCAAAGAACCGATCCTATAATAATACCATGTTTACGAAAACATTAAATTAACCAGTATTTTCGAGGTCAATTCATCTAAGCTATATTTTTTTAGACGATTATTTAAAAAATATCGACAATTTCAAAATATTTCGTCGAATCTTCCAGAATTTTCAGTTTTACCTGCACAAACAATTATTTCCCCGGACTACTTCAAGTTTTCCTTTATTTCCAGTACATCACCCGAGGAATCTTCTCTTTGCAAGAACATAGGATCACATCTAGGTGTTTGGAAGAGTAACGAGTCTCTCAACAATTTAACGCATCGCCCGGAATTTTGTAAGTACTGCAGGTCTAAAGAAAGTTAATAAAGAATAAATTCTTTGAAAACTGAGTCAAAACCTATGCGACTTATTAAATATGACATAAAATTTTGTACTAATTCCGGGGGATGAGAGGTTACCCCTTGATCTCGATCATATCTATCAAACACATGGCCTTATGGCTGCGTAATACGCAATCAACCAATCTCTAGCAAAACTTTATAATTATCTTAAAATTACAGAATCACAGTAATTACTAAAAATAACGAAGAACAATCTTAAAGAACATCAGCAGACCTAAAGTGTACTTCATATGATTAAAAATGGAAGAGGCCGAATGGCAAAAAAATAACACGACGACGCCATCCACACAGAATTCAAAGAGAAAGACCGTGAAATCCTTTTAAAGAAACAAATACAATAAACTTGTACTGTAAAATGATTCATTAACGCGCACGCTTCGCACGATAACAAAAACCAGCAAAATGAATTCTTGACGCACGTTCGAGTAATGAAAAGATGAGATTCTACCCACCGACATTCACTTATTTTCGCACTGGGCAATTCACGCGTTGAAACGAGGAGGAAAATGTGCTCAAATTCCCGAGAGTCGCGAAAGAATATTGGAAATGATTTCGAGAAATTACTGAGCTTAACACGCACTAACGTATGACTCACTCACAAGACCTCCCAAGGAAATGCAAGGCATTGCATTATAATTTTACACAAGTACGTAATTGAAAAGCGAAATGAAGAAAACGTTTGGATTAAATAACTGCCAATGAAATAAAACACGAAGGGGCAATAAAAACCGCGAGAGGCTGGTAAAATATTTCACATCTGACTAATAAAATACGTCGTCAAAAAGTATCTTAACTAGCGAGTCTTTAAATTAAAAAGGATGAAACCGAAAAGGTGGCATGATTCAGCATCAATAGAATTGATATTATTCACTCGTAACTCAGTTATGGTTGTTATTAAGAATGTAAAAAAAATCAAAACGCATAACTTGAGGGAAACAGTTAATGTGTCAAATTATTTCTCACCGTTCAAGCGGCCTGGATATAAAATCATAGGAAATCATTATTACACAGAATGAGACAAAGATGGAACACCAAGAGTGGATATAACTTATTCTCCCACAAATAAAACACTCGAACGCACTCCATTTATATCAGCACCCCGTTAAGCTAGATGATCGGGCAAACGAAGCAGCAAGTCGCAGCCGATTAGTACGTAGCGTCCCCATTCATTCGCCATCGGAGCATTAATTGCGCGCGCTCGCAAAATCTCAAAGGAGAACCAGCGATGAAATTGAGCGATGTTTCAAACATTCCCGGTCCCTCTTTCCGGAACCTTGGGGGCGGAGATCGGATCTCTCGCCCCGACGCTCATTGAAGCGCCGAGACACAAACCGAGAGGGGATGCTGGGTGAATCCTCCTCTGTGCGTCAGAATTCCCGGAGACGCGAACGGCAGACCACCGCGATTTTTTGCTCGCGGGAACAAAAGCGATGACGCACCGTGAGGGGTTGAGGGGGTGAGGTGAGGGATGAGCAAGAAAGGGAGGGGTGGGCCGGGGTAGGAGGCAGGGGAGAGAGGGGGTGAGTGTGGGTGAAAAAACAAAATCCTCGAATCGATGGAAGTGACCGGCGGTAGCGGCGGCAGCCAGTTGATCTGGCTGACTCACTTTCTCCCGAAAGGAGAACTTACTCTCCCCCGTCCCTCTCTCTCTCTCTCTCTTCCCCGCCCCCACTTCTTCATCGGAAGACGGGCGCGCATTCCTTCCCGCATTCCACAACGAAACGGTGGTCAATAAACATACCTGGGGTAAATTACGCCGCGGGCCCGTGGGTGGAGAGAAGAGGGAAAATGGGTGGTAGATGACGGGACGGGTAGGAGATTTGTATGAGACGGACGTGGATGGGGAGGACGTCAAGGTGATGAGAACTGGCGAAATCGCCCGTAAGGAGTGCCTCCGTGAACCGAGGCTCGAGGGAGAGGCCACAGAAAAACCGCTTCCTCCTAGGGCCAGTAGTCGGCTGACTTCTGTGCGCTAATGAGTAAAATGATTTGGTGGTCGAGATACGCCTCGACAGATGCTTCGGCAATCCACGAAAGAACGTAGGAAAACTAAATGGCCAAGGATTTTGAGGGGGCAACACTGATAAGCCGAGAGGCACCAGAATATTCTGTACCACATATCGCGAGAGAGCTCGCCTGTTTTCAACAATCCGAATTCATCACCGAACTTGGTCATGGCCAAAGTACAACGATTCCGGAAGAAAAATGCCATTTCGCGGAGGATAACGTCAGAATGAACACGCGCTCCATTGCCTCCATCCAGAAGAGGAGAAAATATCTTGCACGAGGGCCACACACGATAAGACCCTCTTGGTGAATGGATGAAGGGTTATGCATAGCGTGTCACTCTTTTAGGCGGAGCAGATCGATGCACCTTCGCGGGTACTGGTAGGAGAATATTTTCCCGGTCGCTTCTCCAGAAGGATATTGCCAGAACTAACACCACTTCAATTACACTGAATATACCGTAGAGATGTAATCTAAAATAATACCATAATTACAAATCACTTTATCGTTTAGGATATAATCTTGTACCAATATTTTTATGAATGAGGAAAATAAGGCACGGGTTATTCTTTGAAAAAAAATACCAAATTCAAAGCATACAAATAGATCTTCCAGACTTGCAAAATTGTCCAGAGCTTTTAATTTCCCTATCCTACATTCTCGTAGTTACATTTACACACTCCATTATTTACGGACAGTTGAATTATTTGCTATTCCGTTACGATACTGCGGACGATAGGCGAAAATACATGAAACAAGATAAGTTTGTGATAATATTAGCAGTCATCAACTTTCGTTTATTGAAGATTACAACAAGAGGACAAAAGTTCAATGGGCTCCGCAGGTAGATGAAAATAAAAAAAGATTGTATGTAAACGATAGGCAGAGATTTGATCATCTCTGGATCTGAGGAATTAAAGAATCATAAATTTTTCTCTCTTGATTTTATACTTGATGAATATTTAATAAATCAAAGCTCTAAGAATCATTAGGTATAATTCAATTTTATTAAATGCCTGCGCAAAAATTTGTACTAAACGTTGGCTGCATTTCTGACATGACTACTCGTCACAAACTGACCTTAATGCTTTATTTTCCTCATAAAGACAAAGACATGATGCGAAGTATGCTAGACATGGTATAGTACGCTAGGTGCGAAATTCTTTAGGTGTTGGCATCGTTTGATCAGAGCAATTTGCTGGAATCCAGACACGCGGCAACTACATCGCAAATGCACGCCAGAAGTAATTACGCCAGCGATCACATGAGCCCGGAGGCACCGCCATATTATTGGAACGAGACAAAAGCATAGTTATGAAAAAAATGAGAATTCAAACCACTAAGAGAAAACGAATAAAATTTCATTTCACCTATCTGCACAATTGGGTAAATCTCGCAGCGTGAGTGGAAGCCGGTCAACTAAGTATCACACTCCAGCCACGCCTAAAAGAACTGAAACTCAACGGAGAAGCGATTTCGTTCACACCTCACGCGACGGCGAGGGACAGGGGGATGACGGAGCGGATGGGACTTGCGAGTCCGCAACGAAATCAAACGCATTCAGGAAAAATTACCCACCACGCCTCCTCATCCGGATCTCGGGGCGAACAGGTGGGAAGGGGGTGGGGGGAGAAGCCATCGCTAAGTCGCCGAGGATTGAAGACCACCCAACTTTTGTTTTTTTTTGCGAGGAAGCCGCGTCAGAAACATCACGCGCAGAAAGGTCCTCCGCCTGAGCAGGTGGGCGTCCGCGGTCGGGGCCCGGCGGTCGGGGCCCGGCGGTCTGGGAGGCCGGAATGCCCCGGAACATCGCCCCCGCACACCCATTTCGGCCGAGGGGGTGGCCGGGCGACGCCGCGCCTCCAGGCCCGCCCCCTTGCGTGCCCACGTCGCAGGACACCGCGTCGCTTCGTCCGGCCCCATTCAGAGTAAAAAGTTAAAAGAAAATCTCCTATGGCCGTAATAATTCCATTCAAATTTCGAGAAGATGTGATTCAAGATGCCAACATACATAAAAGTGTATAAATATGTAGGTATACGACAGTAGTACGTACATATATACCTGTATGTACTACTCTCGTTTAAGTCAAAGGAAATGAAGGCAAGGAAAATTTGACGTAGTCCGCATGTAGTTTGGCTGTCTGTTTAAGATACAAGCTCCGTGCTTCTTTAGCAAATAGCATTGTTACTCAACAGTCACCTCAAACTATATTTTCACCCTCGGAGTAATATACTTATATAAATGTTAGCATGATGAATTATCTTATGTCTTATTAGTGTTATTAAGCATGCCTATTAGTGCTATACGTACCTAAAACCTAGTCTTTGAGACAAGAGCATAAATGTGTATTGGAAGCCTCTGAGACGTGGGTATACAGGATAATGAGGAAAATTAGTTGGACAAGAAGGAAGACATACTTGCAAGACGTTTAAAATATAGTAGGCAAGGAGAATAAGTTACTGGTCAATCCGAAAAAGGTAGAGAAAGTGGACGGAGGAGTAGTATAAGGGAGGATATAAGCAGTGATATAAGGGAGGATATTACGTATCGTAAATACGATATTGCGTATTAGAGGAAGGAAGAGAATTGGCTTTACAGACAGCAGCACGAAGCCAGACCAATGTTACCAGGAAATGAAGAAGGAAATAATGTATGACATACTAAATTGCTAAATACTAAAAAACATAAAAAGTTCTTGCGATATTCTGTAGATAATAGCTTTTTGGGAGGGTCGAAGAAATTTTCTTCAATGGGTAGAACACCACGAAATATTTATTAATAACTGAACACCCACGACGCGAGGGAATAAGGCGTTCTTTTTTATGAGCGTTCGGAAATTGTAAAGGTGTGGCAGGGGAGTAAAATTAACTCTTTTTTTACCCCACCGTTTAATTCACCCAATGTGCCGCCGTTTCCCTCCAAATCGTTAGACACCGAAACCCTTCCCGCCCACACCCGTCACAATTCCCGAGAAATGAGAGCTAGTTTGGGGAGGAGCGCGCCCCACTAGGAATCCATGCGGACGGCAATGATTGAAGCCTAATTTGAAGGACACGGACCGAGCCCTTCGGTCCCCTCCACCTTCGAAAACCGCCAGACAGTTTCATGGAATCCGGCGGCGACCCTGTTGTCCCACATGTGCGTTTAGGATCCCCTTATGGGCCCACCGGGGAGGAAGTTGAAAGGAGCCGAAGCAAGGAGCGGCGGCCAGCGTTAGCTGCCACTTTCAGGGGGGATAACGAGGGGGCGATTAGAGAACTTTGAATGGGACCCTTTCGATGCACGGGTATTCTGCGATCACCTCCAAACACGTAAAAAACAAATTATACAAGTTTTATGCTGTCACGCAAATACTTAACAATATTAAATAATGGTAACATTACATTACCTTCAAAATTATTTTCATTATTACACGTAATATGTATGCGAACCTAATATAACAGTGCATCTCGCACAGTGATCACAGGATTGGGTACTTATAATTTCAATCAAACTGAGGCACTTATGGTATGTGAAAAATAGGTATTAGAATAATTACAGTCACTCTTAACAAACCAGTAATAGACTTTGAAAAGGACCAGAATGATTGAGGACACTGTCCCAGGCTTCACCAGGTGGAATTTCTCCATATTCTAAGGAATGGTGGAAAAAAATGAACTGTGAAATACAGAGTTTTTCTAACATTCCTTGGAATGTAATGATGAAATTATATTTTGCATTCTGCTAATATAACAAGGTATATGCTTTCAGGTTTCACTTCGTGAAAGCTGTATCATCAATTACATCAGAAAGAGCAAGGTACTTCTCTATTGAGTTTCATTTTTGGGTACAACATACACGAATCTCCCACGATCTGATGATTTCGACATGATCACGACGAAACGCGTTGCACCAAGTGTTAAAAGATTGTGGTCAAGCATGTTGTTTCTTCTGATGCTATGGATTAATATGCTTGATCTTATTTGATTGAAACTGGAAAGGTGAATATCTACTAATGAAGCAATAATGTAACGATAAATATCGCAAATGGAATAATTCCTATGTAATGTTGCAGGCGAGATCATAATGCTCGGTTACTAAAAACTGACGAACCCACTGGTACAAGAAATCTGTTTGCCACCTTTATTCACGATAATAACACCAGAAAATATTACGAAGAATCTTTTTCGATCTAGTGGATAATGGCTGTGGATGGAAAGCATGTTCGTAATAATTTCATCGTCAAATCATACATATTTAAGTTGTATATTCCCTTAATGGCCATCGTACCGCTACTGCCATCATTCTGCCCTTAAAAACCACAGTAATTAAGCTAATGTTTGATTTGTAGGGAGAATATAGAGCCCACCGTATCTTAAGTTCTTAGGCGGTTGAGATCTGCACTGGCGGTTGAGATCTACATTGTCAGGGTCAGATGGCCAGTTTAATTGCATATGCAAACTAAGGATTTCTATTAATTTCTGCTAACAAGCAATTCGCAATAATTAAATTAAATAGATACTTGAACCTGCGACTGATTGGTGCATACCCCAACACACTACCCAATGGATTAACGCCCGTGTGACAGAATCCACGACTTTTAGAAGCAAGGAGGCACATTCGCCTTCTTGGGAGGGAGGGAAAAGAATAGAGGAGATCGCTTCAGTGATCTCACGCAGGTATTCCATTAGTGACGCGGAAATAATGCTGAGGGCGCCGCGCGGAAATATGGGAGGGAAAAGTTTCCCCAATTTCGGAGAGTCGATTTGAGTGGTCCGTGGAAATATTTCTTCGCACGAGCGACGAAAGCAAACGGTTTCTCCTCATCAGAGAAAAATGAAGTCGTCTTTCGGAGAATGTGCCGAACGAGCGAAAGTACTCGACGTCAACGTCAGAGTAATCGTTCAATTGAGATGGGCAGGAAATCAAATAAACGTGGCAAAAAAGACACAAAAAAAACAGATTTATCTCCTCGTCCCAACTCTGTGGATTAAGGCTGAGCGCCGAATTTCATCAACAAAATAATCGCGTTTTGCCATTCATTATTCCTTGTTCAACTCCTTTAACTTTCTCACATTTTCATGCCGTTCATAAATGACTCCTCCCTTTTTCCCTCCTTACCGCTCTTCTAATATTCTCCAGTTTCTCAAGGCCATCAAAATCTCTCTGCCTCCCAATATTTCCTCCATCCACTTCGTTTGCACTCGATGGGTTTTCATTTTGTGTACATCCCTGATGGCCAGAGTCATTTAAAATTCATAGGTAAACACGTTTCTCCCTTGCTACCAATCCAAATGTTTGTCCTACAACATGCCTGTAGTGTGTGCTCGGTAGCGAAAATTAAGGATCACACAATACAAACCGATTTACAGGAAATTCTAGTCACTCTAATGAGATAGAGATACCAGTGTTAGGGAGGCTTTAATCTTGTAAAACATTTCACACCGTCAGCCTCGTCATTCCAGGCCACCTTAATTGCACGAGGTCCATTAGCGGAGGTCCTTACTAATAAGGCGCTTCAAAGCATCTGCCTTCGTTTGCCTTGGCCGCCCTTAACAGATGTGGATGCCGAGTTAAAACGCCGTTAAGGGTCATTTGGGATAAATTTACGGCGAGAAACCAGACTTTAGGAGGTAGTAAAAGCACATAAAGACCTAGAAAAGTTGCCGGCTCATCTCCGTGGCGGAGTGGGAGTGGAACATCGCATAATCTGCTCTGCTCTGAGCCGAGCAAAGGTCCCCACAGAGTAGCCATTAGAACCCTCGGGGCTTAATAAGGTGCAGGAGACATACCGGCCGCTCAGCCGTTACGTAAAGCAGTGCGGAATGCGACCGAGGGATAGAAACTGGATCACGGCGAAGGAGTAAGGAAACCCTGGCCAAAGGGGGTGGTGGAAAACGTGCGGTAAAGCGCTGGAGCCGGTCTCCCACCCGATCCCTCCCACCTGGAACGTTGTCTGTGCCAGACTGTAGGGGTGTGGATGTATTTCCCACGTCCACAAGCGCGTTAAAATGCGCATTTAGATTAACATGTATTAGAGAATTGGAATAATTATTCGCGCAAATGGCACGAGTTTTATGAAAAAACCTTGCTCTCCCGAGTAATTGTTAACCAATCATGTACCAACCCCATCACATTTATTCCAGAACGAAACTACGCAAATTTTTCAGAATTCCCACTCGCCAATTACGACAGCCCGTAAGCCAAAAAACTTTCTTGATAATATAATAAAGGCTAGAAAAAATTCATTGAAAATCAGGTATAATAAATTTTAAAACACCCTTATGTTAAGAAGGCAAGGATAATGATCAAAGCAATCGATTTTTTCGATACCCTTCGAACTTTCGGCATTGATGGGCCCAAATGTTGTCTATTTTATTCATTTACTCAATTTTTCAGAATTGACTGCCTGTTGTTCATTAGTTTAAAATTATTATAGATTCTGTAAACGATAAATGCAAGGGCGAGTGTAAATGGAAGAATCATCCCGCAACTAGGGATTATAACTGGAAAATCACAAAAAGTCCCATGTCCTTCAATGTTTCAACGATTTTCTCCAGGACGGAAAACTAATCCGCGAGTATGAACTCGCATAAAACGGACTCTATAATAAATTGCCCAGAGTACTTTACAAAGGATTAAAATCACCTCCAATAACCTCCGGCAACAGCCTGTCGGGGTCGACCAGACGAATGCGTTCACCATTCCACTGGAAGACCGGCGGTCGATGACTCTCTCCCGAAATTATTTTCCATTCAAACTCGCAGATTTTATTGCACTGCATCTTGATAATGTTTTCGGGCATCGGAGTATTATCAACAACTTCTACTACTCTTGTCATTTTCCCAGCAATATTCTGATTAGAACATGTTTCCCCAAAAGTTCACTCCACACGTTGAGTCGACTTTCAGGAAATGGAATCATCGAAGTCAACCAAGAAATTTAAATAGTAAGCGGTATAAATTCCATTTATTTCATAATTTGAACAAGCCTCAAATACTGTAGGTAATCTTTTTAAATTCAGCTCTGATTGACCTTTCGAAATTCTTTTTTATTACGGCACATTTGAACGTCTGTCAGCTACTTAGAAACGTTGACGTGCTCATAGCAAACATGGGGGATAGGGGAATATCAAGTGAATGGCGCATCTACAGCTAACCCAGGGCGAGCAAGCACTAAGAGGGAGTATGCATGGGAGAGCCGATGTAAATTTAAACCCGTGTGTCAATTAATAGCAGGCTTTGATGATGAAACAGAGGAGATTTTACGTTAGGATTGCTTAAAAATGTAGTCATGAAATGGTAGTATGGATCCTATCCTATACAATAATTTATGTCATAATTCAAGGAATCTTAGAGTTGAAAGTGCTTCACGTAACTGATCTAAAGCATTTCAACACAACATTTAACACAATATCGCTCCCGAGGATCTTGTCATCTAAATGTCACATTAGTTCACAAACTGCAAACCCATTTACTATTGGTAGCCTCATTACCATTGGTCATGAATACCGTCGTCACTTACTGATTATACATCTTGAGGCACTGACCGGCAGAAGATCGGACAAATACAGATCTCCATCTGCGAGTGACATTTTTTTCCAAACAGCATTATCGGTGAATGAGGAGTACCCATCCCCACCAATTTATTTCCGACTACTCAACCCGCCCGCTGAATAGAGCTTTGTGAGACCTCAATTTAAGCACGCCAGGGCGTCAATCTAGTCGGCTGTGGCAAAACATCCTCGTGGACCCCTTAAATCAAACCATGGTCCACATGTTAAGTGAATGATAACCTTGAATCTATAATAAAAGGTTTTCCGAGAAAAAACGAATCACGAGAACAATAAAGAGATTTAAGTATCATTTTGATGGCCTTGAATGAGACAATTTTCCCTTCTTCCTGATTCATGAAGTGTAAATATGAATGTCAAGGGTGCCGAAAAAAGCAATACAGCCACAATTCTAGGGAAAAGAATTAGAATTTAATCGCAAAAACAAAAAAAAACAAGATAATGCAGAGTGCGATTTACCCTTCTCCGGAGCTTCCAGTCATCTTAGGCGTGGTGTAATTTTGAATTTAAAAGTTAAATAAAAATTTTATGTCTAACATCCTTGAAAGCCAGTCATCGACGGTCATCTAGGATCTTGAAACTGGTATTGCAAATAAATTTGTGATAAGTGCACAAAGATAAATCTAAAATGTAAAATTAATGCACATACGATAATATTTTACTCGTTTGGCTGAGGAGAATTGGACATTCGTTTTCTTTCATAGTTAAAAAAATATGGGGAAAATTATGCGATGAATTATTAAACATTCTTGAGAGTGAAATGTGACCTATAAATTACAGGATTCTGTGGAATTATTTACAATACCAAGCTTCGTTAGCTTTTATTTCGAAATTGACAACCTATTGCTAGAAAGAACCGATATTATTCCCAGAACAGTATCTTGCACGAACGATAGCAAGTCAGGCAATAGCTAAGTTGACAGTGGACGGGAAGTCGAGCAAAATCAGTCACGATTAACGAGCATTTATATACACGGCTGCCAAAGTGATACGTAGTGTGATTGGAACGACGATCAATGCCAAGTCGGCTATTGCTAATGACTTCGGCATTTCCTCGCCCATAGAACCCGGGGACTCACCTCCATGCTCAACTAGACTCGATAAAAAACCTATCCTTGTAACTAGATCGCTACTTCTCCGACAGACTAATTTCGATCTGTGCTGAAAATTCTCGTGGAAGAAAAATCAGGTAAAACAACAAGACATGAGCAGGAACGACGAAAAAATAACGCATCACACGAATAGAAAAATATGAAACACAAGGCTGACTGGAATATCTTTACAGCAAGTAATCAATTTCAGGGTCCATATAAAAGAATTGAACTTCGGCGTAACAAAAATATGACGCCAATTCACAGGACACTTTTCGAATGTGAGAGTTTTTCACCGCCTTACGTTCATTCAGTCAACTCTAGAGAAGCTTCTGCACCCTGGGCAACCTAAAGCTCATTCGTAAGAGCGCGTTCCAGTGAGATAAATAATAGCAGTCGTTATGCCACCGGAAAGACTTTGGATCTTCGATTCATGATACTACACGCAAATTACAAAACTGCTCCTACAAGCGATGAGCAAACCGATGTCCGAAATTCACGATTCACCACACTTAACACCTTTGCAAAATCCTAGCAAGAGTAATTAATGATTTTTTCGTCATCATCTGAGGTTGAAAATAAAGAGAACCGCGTTCGAAATGCACTGTCAAGGAATGTAGAGTCAGATTTCCGATCAAGGAGTAAACTATTGCATGAAAAGTTTCCCGACATTAAATAAGGGATAGATCACTTCGAACGGAATGGAGAAATCTTTAGGTATCATAAAAAGACAAAGCAAAATAAACTAATACATAGGAATATTTTTAAAGCATTCCCATATACCGGGTGGTGGGTTGCAATGCAAATAAAGCAGTACAACTTATTTATTTGTGAATTGTTCGCCCTGCATGAGTAGATTGCTACCTAGTAATTGTTGGCTGCGTTGCATGTGATCCTACCCTTTTTATTAGGTTTCCTTATGTGCCTCTTTAGCGTAGACTGTAATTACTAACAGTAAAATATTCGTAAGGTGTGTAACGGATGTATGAATGGTGACCGTTCGCCCCCTTCCACGCGCCCTTTCGGTTTATCGCGGGATGTCATATGTACGGGGAAGTAGTAAAGCAAAAGTAGAATGGCTGATTGCCTAGCAGGCCCTGCCACACGTCTTTGCGACGGCTTGAGGTTTAGTATATGGATTCAGATGTAAATGCATACCTATAAAAGTCCAAAATGTATTTTATCTAAATTTGCAATTCTAGAATTTAGTAAACATACCCATGAGTTTCCTTGAGGGGCAAGACGAGACTAAAACACTAAATGGAAAAACCAACAGGACGGAAATGTTACTAGAATTTTCATCTCAGAGATGGGTGAGTATGCTGAGAGTGGTGGAGAATTATGCGTCAAGTGTTCTCCATACATGAAAGGACTTCCAAAGAGTAACACCGTAGATAATTTCGTTTTCGCTTCATTTGTTTCTGAGCCCCCGGCTATTTTTTTCATTAATCACAATCAAATACATGCCACTAAAGAGGCATTCATTCACAAGTAATTTATGGAAAAGACATTCCTTTTTAATTAAAAAAACACAGTAATCAACCCGAAGGTCGGTTTGGTAGGTGATGGTAGAGTTCACCCAGTACTAAGCCCGACGGCGGGTGAAATTCACACATCAGGGTAGGGGGGCCAGTTCCTTTCCCTGTGCCGGTTATGGTTTCCCACGAAGACCTAGTACCCGAAAATTCACATAGCTTGGGTGGAGCTGCAGGTGCCCAGAGTGCCTTGCCCGAGAATCGAACCCGGGACCCTCCGGTCAGCAGTCCAACGCTCTGCCCATTGGACTACCGCGACCCACCTTTTTTTAATTACGGATCAAATTCTTTCTTCTCCTCATGGCACTAACGATGAACAATCACGGGTCCCTGGAGGCGAACTGCCGGCGTTCGTCTGACCGGGACCTTCACCCATGCCTAAGGCGGGACTCGAATCCGAAACCACTGTGATAACAGGGGTCGTCCTGACTGATCGTCGGCGTGTCACTTCGGTGAATAAAATGCCCCGATGAGAATACCAGCCGAATGAATACCGGATCGCTGGGAGAAGAAGGCGTATTTTCAGGGGAAGCACGCGATAGATGTGACGACGGGCCGGGAGGCGGAAAATCGGACAATCAGGGCCGACGGGTTGGAAAACGAGGGCCCGCGTCGTAAGGGAGGAAAATTATCCAAGGGAGAAAATTTACTGCGCGAGCACTGATGAATGGTACTCAAGAAGAGATAGGAGTGGGTCAACTTTGGATGGGCTGGACGTGTGCAGACTCACCATGTTGATCTTTCCCATAACGGCCGAGGGAATACGGTAACAACCTCCCGCCACACCCGCGCTGTTTGAATCCGCCTCCGCACTCATTGGATCGCCATCGCAGGGCGGAGATTAGAACACACAAACACACTGCCGGCACCGTAGGACGGAAGCGTTCCGGACACCGAGAAACGCATCCGATCTCGAAATCCTTGCTTAGGAAAAACGATTTTCTTTAATTAGAGCGTTCCCCTCCGCGTGTCAAGTCAAAATGAGAGGGCACACGAGGCGACACCGCAGATCAGTTCCGAAACAGCCAGGTCACCAAAAACATTTCACACACAACCTCCACCCTAAGTCATTCTCACTCCGAACGATCTTCTTCTCCAGTTCTCGTCAAACAGCAGGAGCTCGTGCGACGGAGAACGCCCGATCGCCGACACTCAAAAAAAAAGACACTCCGCGTCTGCAGCTTTCTCGCGTCCGCCCCCTCGGGAAGCGAAGTGTCCGTTAAAACTCCCAACGAACGACTCACCCACCTGCACGTCTCGAAACGTACTGAGCGGAGCGATCGAAGGTGGCGGGGAGGGAGGTGGGAACCGGAGCGGACGACGACGGCGCCCCTACGAGCCGGGGCGGCGAAGGGGCGAATCTCGTCTCCCCACGGACTGCACGCGAAGGGGTGGCCGATTCCACGATTTTGCGATTCGTCTGAAGGAATCGATTCCGACCGTATCGGCCGAATCGATTCACTTTTATGTATCGATTTCCCGAAGTAGAATGATAGGAAACTTAGAACTGTATTCTGTCAATTTCGTTGGAGAAAGTTTACCGGTTAGGCATAGTGAGGTTATGGACGCTCTCTATCAACGTTTTTCGTAAGGAACTCGTTAACATATTTGCAAGATGTATATACGTATGTGCGTATGCAAATGTGCATCTTCCATTGTTGGAGAAATACATATTCTTATATACGCATGAGAGAATATTTATACATGTGAGGCTGGTATCCGAACACCCACCACCTCATTCACTTAAGAGCGGCTTGCGTGGTATAGTGTGCATCCAATTTCGACACTTTCATCATTAATTTCTACTTGCACAACGTTAATGCCTTCTTCAGTTCGCAAATTAAATCTATCGACAATCGACCTGTCCAAAATCTCTCTTCCACCCACCGCTCAAAATTCTTCCCCTGTTATCACGACCTTAAACATCCCGTCTACTTCTCTAAATGTACTCCACCCATGACCTTTTTCTACCCTCCACGATTTTCTTATTCAATTTTCCGAATTCGTCTCTTCACCAACTATACGTAAAGGTACATCATCTCCGGTCTCATTCGCCAAACTAAATTTCTCTTATCACGGCCGGAACTCAGAAGCTTGGGGGAGAGAAAATTCAAACAGAGAGACGCTATATAGAGACGGGAAAATAGACAAAAGGATTCGAATCCAATCAGGTCTCGGGAATCCGTTCACTAAAGCTATTTCGTTCCCAGAAATGACTGTCGGCGAACAATTGAATCGTTTATGGGAGAGAGCATTGCTATAGGTAAATGGTAGGAATGAGATGTGTAAATTAGAGAAAAGGAATTAGTTTCAAACCCATCGCGATGGTTAGTGTTATAAGAATATCACATCCCAACGAAAGAGTGATGAGTATTCGATTCGTGCTGTGAAGGGAGAAAATTCAAAACACATACAGCCAACATCTATCAAATATCTCGCAAGGATGCATGGTCCCGCAGAGTTAGCGCAACAGCCATTTGTGCATAAATATGCATTCACACCTAAATACGATTAAACATATGTACACAAAGCACACGTAGGTATCGTACACTTAAACACACACGAGCGTTCATTCATCATGCAATAATGAGTGTTTTTCGAGAAAATATTTGAATTTTCCTTTTTGATTTAAAAATCTAGGGATGCTTACGTTGCATTAGGGAAGGTTAGAGAGAAAATTCGAAATGGTGGAGGGCAGAATTGGGAAGGGAAAAATCGAGTGCAATCATATCGAGTCAGTTGATTCACCGAAAATATCGAATTCCCAAAGTTGATTATCGATGAGAGCAGATTCGGGATTGCACTTTAAGTGAGGGAAAAATGGAATATTTTTTAAGTGCAAATAGAAAGTCGTGTCAAATCATTTGGTACTTAGGAGACACGATGTTAGTTAGTGAGATTTAGGTCTCTTAAGCTGTGGGTGTCGAGGTTTTCAAAATTGGACCAAGAGGATTAGTGAGGGAGGAGAGGATTAAATCAAATTTAAATACCTAAACTTAACTTTAAAAAAAATGTGGCAGGATGAACCGCTGATTTTATTGATTCCCTTTCCACACCTAATTCCCCATTTATTTTTTCTCTATTTTTCACTCGAAACGAACCAGCTTAGAACGGCGATTGGGACCTAATCCGCTCGAAACGCGTCTTGGTGGAGATGTGACGGCGTTTTGAAAACAGCTCCTCCAAATCAGAAGTCTAATGTTTATTTTCATTAAATGGTAAAGATCAAGTGGCTAGAAAACTAAGGAGCAAGAGGTCTTATCCAAATCGACTATCAAACCTTTTCCCTCCGCACCTGATGGGATCGGGATCATCACAGGCAATCTTACAATAGTTTTCGCTTTTTGTTTGTCCTTGCGTATCTTGAGCTAAGCCTCGAAAGCCAACTGCTATCAAGATTCATCAGCATCTACGCACCATCCCACAAATCGCCGCAAAGGTATGGTGTAATAATTTCATCTTAGTTTAAGTTTATTATCCTTTCTTGTTACTAGCTGATAATTCCCAACGTGTCACAAACAAAATCAAGTGCTCTGTCTCTTTCTAAAAGTCTACGCAAATTTATATTCGAACTCTTCTCATTTGGAATGCCCAATACGCATATCATGTTCCTTGCTTGTTTCAGAAATTTAATGTCCCGGTTTTTTCCCGAAATTTTTTCCAGAGTTTTTGAAGAAATCGATCATTTCGCGGCCTATTCCCGAGTGGTCACGAAGGAGTCCCCTCTGCTGACGCCTCTTGAACGTTGACGTCATCTGGCCGGAAATCCCCCAGCCTCAACCAACGCCCATGATGCTCCCTGCATCACTCCGGTCCACCCAACCCACCTTTTCCCCACAATGGGCTAGTATCATTTCTACATCTACATATCACCTTGTAGACATCCTGGAAGTGGAATGACAGGTATTTTTTGTTAAGCAGGAGACTTTACCACCTAGGTTGCATTTTATTCTTGAGTATCTTGAATGGTTTTCCCTTCCATTCTCTTTTGCTGTGATTACGAATTGAGCCAGGGAAACAGGGTTCATTCCATCGAATTTTCCAGTAGTTCATGTCACAGAATTTTTCATTGCAATATCGACTACCTATGCAATCAGGGCTTTTACGGACGATCGAATTTAAATAGTTATGAAATGCATGGGAATCGAAATGGATTCGTGATAAAGAAGGGTGAAAAACGCCAACTTAAAAACGAGAGGTGCGCAGTATCTCTGAATACTTCGGATGGGATATTTCGCATCGGTAATCACCTACAGTATTCCTCCTAACCAGGTGCGACTGGAGAGTACAAATCCATGCTTTCAAAATATATTGGACGGTCACACGCTTTTATCCGGGGCGAGGAAACGATACAGATGTGGAAATCGCGAATGCACATTAACGATTCCGAATCGAATGAAAATAGAGTAGAATCGAATAGAAAATATCGATGCGGACATAATAAAATCGAATCGTTGGTGAATCGAATAGGAATCGCTTATGTCTGGCGGAAGGACGACTCTTACATGGAAGGGCGTGTGAGGGTAGTGGGGGTTGGAGGATGGTGTGGAAAGAGTGCACTGGGCGAGGGGGGTTGACGGCGCGGGGGTGGATGGGAAATGAAAAGGAGTGGATATGAATTGCACGGAGGGTCGTGGGGAGGGAGACGATGCTGGAGACGAAAAGGGAGTGCGAGATGAAGAGAGAAAGGGGAGGGGGAGGCGACACACCACCTCTTTCCGTCCAAACAAGATTCGCAAGTTTTAATCCCTTCTCCTCCCAGTCGCACACACGACGTCTATTCCACTGCATCCGAGCATCCGCGTCCTGTCGCGCGCATGGCTGCGCAAGCTCTCGCACTGAGTTATTTTAGTTATGAATGGAAAACATAAAGGCCACCTCCGCCCAAGAATTCACACGAACTCGACTTTCGAGACCGTGTGCGAGGTGAGAACGTTGTACGCGTAAATCGGGAGTAATTAAGAAAATAATAAGTACACAGCGAATAAACGCACACTTTATGCTTTTTACATTTCAAATCTTTGCGATGCGAGACCATTTTTATCGCTTTTTTTAAACAGCGGTTCTCCTGCTAAAATATTATATTTCTACGTAATTAAAGAACACTCCTTATCCGACGAAATCTACACCACACATTTCCGCACAGCATCGCCTTGCGTTTCGCTGTTTAAAAAGCAAATAACAAATATTTCCTCTAATTCACACACTTGATAAAATCACCGGGAAAATACGTAACGTTTAATCGGAATGATTTCGCTAATAGAAAGAGCCCGAAAGAAATGATAGAAGACTAGGCATTTCCTGATCTGCTCTCCGCCATCAAATTAGGTAGATAGCGGCAAGATAGGTGGAGAAACAGTAATTTAATGTTCTGAAAATTACCATTAATGACATACAATATGATAGACTACCATTGTATTTTTGATAAATATACAATAAAGATCAGAAATATTTAGAATTATAAATGAAAGTCGAGTGGGAAACTGAGAGACTGTTTCGAGGGCTGCAGAATCTCCAGGTCGCTTACTGCAGAACACTAAAGATTAGGAAACAGCCGTTTGACATACGCGTAGAACTAAAATCAGTGCAGTGTTATAAACACGGGATAGTAAAGGATACGCGAAATACGGGTACCCACAGCCATGAACACATGAAAAAAACGGAAAATAACTCGGTAAACAATATTAGACACATTAAACTGTGCAAAATGTATTACTATCTATTAGATATGACACCCACAGGAATTTCGGGTTCAGTAATTCAGCGCTGAGATCGCTATTATCGGAGATTATCCCTGGACGAACCTGAAATGAATACCCATAAACAAGGAAGGAAGAGCATGAGTCCACGCATTCTTCACCCAAGCTCGTAAGTACATCAAATAAGGGGTATGAAGGATGCAAGCTGATTCGGAATACAAGTGAGACACTCGAGATTCGACAAAAGAGGGTGGGATAAGGAGGGTATAGGAGAGACGGGGTATGGGAGGAAAGGAGACAAGAAGTGATGGTACCCAGGCAAACGACTCGCCTGCGTGAAATGGAGACAATTAAGTCCACCCATATGCCCCCCGGCCATGTAGCATACGTGAAGTGAAATGACAGCGGGGGATAAGGACTAAAGGGGTCCGAAAGGGGTTGGAGAGGGAGGGGGCGTTCGAGTAGGGGGTGGTGGGTTTCGGAACGGCCGGAGTGACTCGTCCTACCCCAGTCCACACCGGCCACGCTCCCGACCGTCTCCATCCCCTCTCCCATCTAGTCCTCTTCCCTGCGGTGACTGCTGGCTGGGAGAGAGCTTTGAGAGGCTTCCCGAACTGCGGGGAAATAAGGAAGCCATTTCGAGGGCCAAGGTCTGCATTGTGCACTCGTCCCCCTCCGCCCACGATCCGACGCCGAATAAAATAAAACAGGCCGAGGATGATGCCATTTTTTTTGCGCATTATGATTTTGGGTTGAAGGGAATCCGTCATTTTTTCGTGGGCGCGGTCCGATCCCTCCCGCCGGCTCCGGTTCGAGCCTCTCGCTGAGGAGCACACAAAGAGAAACTCCCCCTAAGCTTATCAGTGGAGATCCGCATCGATCGCCGCGACGCAAATGCACTGCGGGTTTTAAATGCCTAGGTTTTAATTCCACAGCGTCAGCACAGTGCATAAAAATATGAAAAACGGATTCGGAGGCGAAGAGAGTCCTCCGGGGGATGAATCTTCTTATATTTTCAACGCGCACATTTAACTCTACGCCTGGTGAGTGGAGAGGAGAATATCTTGCTTTTCCATAAAATATAAATGCATTTGCGACCGGTTTCGATACAATAGTTTATCATTAGGCCAGATGATTATACTCTGTGTCGAAATCGGTCGCAAATAAATTCATATTTTCCGGAAAAGCAACATATTTTCTTCCTTACTCAACATGAAGGAATTCCACGAAGTGAATCCATTCAATATTGAACACAACAACTACTCCGCTTGACAAAATAAAAAACCTTAACCCAGACACATCTGTCTTATCACAATCAACCGTCGCGGTAAAATATATTTTTCTCTAAGTTTGAAGGAGAAACACACAAGCACATCCAAGCACTCATTAGGATCAACGACTGCAATAAGGTTAATATACTATTTCAACGCCCGAAAAATGAGGGAAAAATTTTTTTCTCTTTACGAAGTGCATTTTATGTATCTATTACCGACCTCCGAAAAATCTAATTACATATTAATTTCAGTCGAATACGCCTTCGCCTATGTCGTCGAATATGTGTGTAACCCGCCCTCTGGATGTTAGCACCCCACGAGGACTAAGTGTACCGGAGGAGAGAGGACCGGACGACTTCAAGTGGAGCATATTTGCTCCCTGAAGGTCTGGAGCAATGATTCTCAGCATTTTATGAATGCCCGTTCTCTTAACCACGAGTGCAATATATACATTTTTACCTATCAATTACTTCGATAAAACTACACTAAGGTGCCCTGCCATTTCCGCTTATTATCCAACGTTAATGAACTTGATATTTCCAGGTGTCACTCGGCAGTACTTCATTTCATGAATAAAATCAGCGTAACGAACTTGGGTCATAAATAAATAACAATTGCACAACAAAGAATTTGTGAAAGTTGCTAATCTTCTCTCTCATTCGTGAAACTAAACATCCCACAAAGGCTGAAAAGATTCAAGCGAGAAATCTTTCGACCCGATGAAAGTGATTGGAATGTCTGTGAAACCGCCCCAGAAAATGGATCAAAGCAGTAGCAACTGGAAAACCACTGAGTCACCCTCACGACACCATGGAAGCTCACCATCAGCAAACCCAACATGAGGAGATATTTTATGCGACGAAGAACGTGTATATTCGAGTTCGCAACAGGAACTAGGTTAAAAATCATAAAAACAATTATCGAAGAACCTCATTGAAATCTGGAATTCCAGTGACGAATACCTATTGTAACTATCAACTGCACGCGACGTAGATATTCAACATAGAACCCATGGAATGAATACAGTGTGAGAGAAATCGTTCGTGCTTAACTGTAACTTACAAGATTGTCAATAAATGTACAAAAAATTAAAACATAAAGGCATCACCTTGCTTTGGAACAGGGAGGAATATTGCGGCTGATGATTTCCGATAGTCACATTTGAAAATAAAGCGGATCAAGTTAAGGCTAATAGATTTTATTGGAAATGTGATGGAGATACAGGAGAATATCATATGCCTTAGAGCTAACTTTTACACACAACTATCAAAAGTCATCATCGGGTTGATCACTGCAGTTAGAGTACTTTCTTCTTCTAATATAATTATAATGTACGTAGTTATGCCAATTTTTTTAATACTAGCGCATCATCAAATCTCTAAAACTAACTACTACAAGTTAAATTAGTATATTTGTTAACTAAATATTAGTAGGCCACATAGCGTAAAAGTTATAGCTATTATGAGTCTTGCAAAGAGCCCGAGAAGAATCAAGAGATTCCTCATAATACATAGGTTTCCATAAAAAAAACGAATTCATAATAACTTATTACAATGGTAACTCACTAGGAGCCTCAGAAGCGCTCAATCACGGAATTAAAGAACAAAACCAGGTGAAATGAGGAACATTTGAGGTGGAATGTGAACATTTGGCGAGGAAAAGTTATTTCCGCGACAAATCCGGGATTGTCGCGAACAAGGCCAAATCCGGAGGCCAATGAATGCCCTCTTCGCCACTGCTCAGAACGTGGCGGGGTATCCTCTGCCCACAGCCGCCGCCAAACGGGCTAAATGGCCGGGCTCCAACGTTCCAAATGCAGACAGGGAGGTGTCCGAACGCCAGGACAACGGAGATGCTGAGCAAACTGGTGTGTGACACGCATACGGCGAGGGAGTGAGGGATAGACCCCATCGACCGAGTTCCGTTAGATTATGGTCGGCGAGGTGGCCAAGTAGGACCACCGTCGTCATGTTTTCTTTCTCCTTCATCCACATCTACACAATACCCCGCAAGCCGCCGCAAGGTCGTGTGTCGAGGGATGTTAGGGCACCAGCCATACATACAGAAATATTAGTTCATGAATACACTTGAATACATATCAGCTCAAACACAACTCTCGTCCACATACATACCTGTATACATTATACAATAATGTTGAAGTTCATCAAATTCTAGCAGCCAAGTTAATTTTTTTCGGGCCCTTCGGTTCGATTTTTTCTGTGTACAATGGAAGAGAAGAATGAGTACTTGAATCTGACTGTGAGGGTGCTTACGTGTCTCAAAATGGTGTCTATCTCTCAAAATTCATCACGATGGTCTAACGAATTAATATCTCGTAATTTAGTGGCGTCAACCTTCCCTCGGTGTCTGAGAAATACAGGTGCCCTGTACTTCTCTAAAAATCTATCTTGCCAGCTCTCTCTGCAAGAATTGTGGGGCTCCCAGCCTAAATCCTCCAGCATACCTGTGACACCCTCTTGTCGTAAAAACAAACTTAGCAGATTTTCTCCGAACCTTATCTAAATCTTTGGTTGACATTTTCTCCCAAGAATGCTTACTATGTATTCTAAATATGACCTGATCAAAGCGAAGCAACTCTCTCACATTTTTATTACATTTTTCTACAACCCGTCCGATGAAACCTAGCTTCTTTAAGGCTAATCCGCATATTCTAATGTGTGCACCTCATGAAAGGCTTGATGTCAGTGTAACACCGAAGTATCTGACCTGTGCTGAAGTGCTTAACTCGTTCTCAACCTTTAAAAAATTATGTTTCGTTTATCTTTTCTTTTAATCCAAAACTTCAGTGCTTCAAATTTTCTGATATTCAATTCTAACCCCCTTTTGTAACACACCACTACGATATCTAATCCAAAACGTAAGAGAGAAGTACACTACATGTCGGTGTCCTTATTTCTATGGAAATCACTTAGCCGTCAGCAAATAATCTAAGATTCCTGGTAACGTGAGAGCCTAAGTTTTCAATGTATAACAAGTAGAGTAAGGCTCCTATAACACTTCCTTGAGGCACTCCCGAAGTTACGTTAGCCTCTAATGAACTCCATCCATCTACTTTTAGTTTACAATTAGCTAACAACTCCCTAATCCAGTAATTCACTATCTCGTAACAGCATAATATCGTAGTTAATCAATTTCTTGTGAGGGTCCTCGTCGAAGCTTTCTTGAAATCTAAAAATAAATCATCCAGTTGGGTATTCCTGTCCCCTGATTCCAGGATACCATGAACAAAAACTGGCCGTCCCTCGCAGATTTGCTTTTCCTAAACTCGAGCTGGTTACAGCAGTGTATGTTCCTTCTGTCGGGAATGGACATTACCACATTGCTAACAATAATATCTTCTAAGATTCTGCAGGGTATCAAGGAAAAAAGAAATTGGTCTGTAATTACTGGGGTCCTCCCTATCGCCGGTTTTGTAAAGAGGGGTTATGTGAGTGAGCTTCCCTCTCGCCCGACCGACGGGGTAAGAACGCCACAGCGAGGGGGGTGAACGGAAGGGAGGGTGGGGAGGGTAACGTCGACAAGAAGGGGAGCAAATTAAAACGAGAGGGAGTTCCGAGCTGAGTTGTGAAACGCGATCCGTACAGCAGCGATCCCTCGCCGCAACCCCATTGCGAGCGAGCCCCTTACATCCCGGCGATCCCCACGCAAATAACTCATTCTTCATTCTTCCCTCCTAAATTTCCGTGATGTGAGCTAGCGTCATCGTGCGTGCGCCGCAAGACGCCCGATTCCCCGGAGTGGCGCAATCACCAAAGAAGATTATTACCGACCACGTGCCCTGCCTTCAACGGCTGAGAAAAACCAAACCCTCGACTTACGTATCTATGGGAAAGAGAAGGGCGGGTGAATTCTTCCGTCAATCCGTGGTGAACAGGGGTTGGACCCCACATAGGGCCTTGTGGAATTCATTTTCTAATATGGACGGCCGATTATTATCGGATATACGTATCGAGCAACATCGATTTGATAAATCTATCGAGTAAAACCGACCACATAAGGTATACGGATTAATGTCTACAACGTCGAGAAACATCGAAATCGCTCACATCGTATCCTGGGAAGTCGTTGGTGGCACTGGGGAATGAACTGGCCCTCTCACCCTGGAGTGTGAGTACCACAGCCCGTAAGAACATTGGACACGACCTCTATCCTTATAAATTAAAACAATCTACGAGCAGAACGGGGCAAATATTGCGGTTTAGAGATTTATCATTGTGATGTGTATAATAATTGTATGATATATTGTCTGATTTCGCGTCACAATCCTTCGAAATTTAAGAAGGTCATTTTCAATTTGCTCAGTGTTAAAAGTTCACAATTTCTTCTCCTATTAAAGTAGCTGTATCGACTCTTAAGTGGGTTTCATTGAATTTTCATTGAAATCTATCGATTAAATTTCCTTTACAAGCCAATTAACATGAGCAAGTAAATGTCGTTTATTTCACAATGGCAAATTTTCAACATATTTCAAATAAGAAAATTAACGGAAGAACACGCTTAATGAAAGGAAGCGATTCCTACAAATAATTCGGGGGAAAAAACACAATACAATAATTTACAAAACGTTCCCGCGTATATTTTAATTGGATCAATTGTATAGCTAACAAAATAACCCCTTGTCTCAATCACAAATTGTGTCATCACTCAAAAGTTAGCTGTAATTTTAAAATTAACGAAAGGAACTTGTTTCAATTATTTAGAATCTCACTTCCACGCTCAACTGTCCACTATAATTCAGCGTAAATACTTGCCCGGGCTATCAGCACATTTTTTAAAGTTAATACACCACTAAACCCGTTAATGAGGGCGTTTTGCGGCGATATCTACCTGGATATCAGATCCTCTCGCTAGAGATAGAAAATGTGTTTATTTTGTTCTCAAACTTCACCACATAGGTGAACTGTAAGCGGGAATATCAATTTCTCATATCACCCCTCGAAAAACCGAAATGAATTAAAAAACGACGCGCAGCGTATCCCTGTCAAAACTCAGATATAATGATTTTCCATGATGAAGACCGCAAAGGAATTAACTATTTCCAGGCAAATAATAACGGAAAGCTTTTTTAATCAAAAATGTGCTACTAATATTCCTACTATTCCCATTGATCATTAAATAAGCTACCACTGGACCTTACAGTTGACTTTCCTTGTTGAACTTGTTTTAATTGGAGATTGGTGTTTCAGCATCCCATTCTGAACGCCAGAGTGACATGCCAATGATGATAAAATGATTTATCTAAGGTGATTTACGAGGTGATTTACGAGGAAATGCACATACAATCCTTTAAAAGATGATATAGAAAATTTACCTATAGGGACATTTTGACCTCATCTGGTTTCCTCAATTATGAGACGCCGTCGAACTTGAGTACTCCAAGTGAACGATAATTATTAATTTGCACGAGAACACAGTTGCCTTATCTTAGCTCCACAAGAGTGATAATCTACATCTACGTGTCCGTAGAACATTAAAGTTAAAAAAAAAATTATTTTTTTTTAGTGAAATGCTCTTTCGCCAAAATCTGCCCTACCAATTCAATCCAAATTATAACATGCTAGAGGAAATGGGTTATTTAACTACAGGCCTTAGGTTTACTTGTTTCCAGTAGTTTGACCACGTTTTTTCTTTCACGATTAATGCTTTTTAGGAACCTTTTATATTATTAATGTGCGCAAAACGAAATTATGTTTCTTGAAGTTCTGAAAAGAAGGTGTTCTTTTGGTACCGAGGACAAAATAATTTTCATCATAATCATGCCAAATATGCCTCTTCACGTTTTCTAATTCGTTTTTTGAGCGCAAAATTGAAAGGCATGATAAGACGACGGTGACCATAGATGATGAAAGCTCGGGTTCAACTAAAACAATTTAATGTCTAGATTTTGTAATATCAATAAACACTTTTCTTCTCACTACAAGTTACCAGGAAGCAAGTTTTGACTCAAGGTTGCCAAAACTGGTAAACTGAACGGATGAAAGCCTAACGAAATAAAGTAAGGTGAAATTATTTAAGTAGAACCCTGTAATGTACTCTTGTGTATAGGCATCTATGTGTGTAGGCGTACATACTTGTGTTTATGAATATAAAAATATATATACATGTACACCACACAACATACATACACCTGTGACATGCAAGCGCTTAAGACTTCTTTTTGCTGAGCACGGCTTTACGCTTTTGACATGAATATCGTGCCCCAGTAGGGTGTTTCCTTTGCGGTCCTACATTGAGCATGAAGGATAAAAAAAGATTCGCAACATCAATTTAGAAATGAAAGCAGATTTCCCTCTCACAAGTTACTTTAAAACATTCATTTTCGCGCATGGTGAGACAACGGCCGCAGCTCGCACCACGCCGTGGCGCCCATTTCAGCCGCCTCCAATTGATTCTCGTCCCATTTCCACATGAATTCCTAAATACGCACTCGTGCGAGAAAACACACTAGGCAAACTCGCAGGCATTCACCCGCGGAACAAGGCGATAGGCAAAAAAAAAGAATCATATCCGTTTAAATTCCACAGCACTTCCCATATTTGCATTCGGTAACGAAGGAAAAGGGTCGCGCAGAAACCCCAAAAGAAATCTCGCGATGAAGCGATCTTTTTTTTTCTTAAACTTGTGGCACGCTTTAAGACTATTTTAAATTCAGCGAGAAAGAAAACGTATAGGGTCAAGTCAAATGAGGAATTTGGGTTCCCCGAGGACATGCGCCACTTTGAACAAAACGATCCCCATTCCTTGAGGCAAGAAAGGGAGATCTGGCTTTTGAGGAAGAAGAGGACGACAGGAGGCGAGAGTCTACGTCCATATTTTTACC